>NW_006763149.1:1073376-1148860 GCF_000264905.1 Stereum hirsutum FP-91666 SS1
ACGAGAAAGGAGGAGAGACCGTTCAGTTCGGAGAGGAAGTACATGGCCGTGAGCGGGACACATACTTCACCGCCCCCGCCAGGCTCCGGGGTCCCGAATCCCAGTGTCGCGGCCCTGAGTGGTGGCGGCGGGAAGGAAGGGAGAGAGATGTGCTATATCAAAGGATCGATAGAGGCCATCCTCCCAAGATGCAAGTTCTATCACGTCTCCGACGAATCGACGCCCGCGCTCGATACGAACACGCGAAACGTCATACTCGGCAAAGCGCAGTCGACAGCAAGTCGGGGCTTGAGGGTCATCGCGATGGCTTATGGATCCGGCTCACTCAGCTCCACGTCCACATTCACTCCCAACGGCGACTCTCGATCCTCTTCCCCTGCACCGGGTGGTACTGCCGGTGGAGCGTCGACGGGACTGGAAAAGTCGAACCTCGTGTTTGTGGGGTTCACGGCGATGCTCGATCCGCCGAGGAAGGGTGTCGCGGATGCTATTTCGCTGTTGCAGTCGGGTGGAGTTCAGGTGGTCATGATCACCGGTGACGCGGAAGAGACGGCGATGTCGATCGCGAGGGATTTAGGGCTTAGAGTGCCGGGTGCGAGCGCCGGGCATCATCATAGTTCCAGTGCGAGTGGGCGTGTGAGAGGCAATGGGAGTCTAAGCGGGAATGGGAGTCTGAGTGGGAATGGGAGCCTGAGCGGAAGTGGGACTGTGAACGTGAACGCGGGGTTCTGTTTGACGGGGAGGGAGATTGATGGGATGAGTAAGGCGCAGTTGAGGGAGAGGGTCGCGGGCGTGAGCGTTTTTGCGAGGACGAGTCCGGGGCATAAGATGAGGATCGTGGAGGCGTTTCAGAGTCGGGGCGCGGTCGTGGCTATGACGGGCGATGGAGGTCGGTTTTCTTTTTCCTTCCTTTTCTTTTTTTTTTTGGTTTGTCAGCATGGTGTGCTGATACCGGGGCTCTGGATTCTGGAATCTTAGTGAACGACGCGCCGGCGCTGAAGATGGCGGATATTGGAGTGTCGATGGGCAAGAGCGGGACGGACGTGGCGAAAGAGGCGGCGGATATGATTCTTGTGGACGATAATTTCAGTACTATTTTACCTGCCGTGGAAGAAGGTCAGTATGCTCCATTCCTCTCACAGACCACAGCGCGCTGATAGATCTTCGTTTCTCCAGGCAAATCCATCTTCCATAATATTCAAAACTTCCTGTCCTTCCAGCTCAGCACGGCTTGCGCTGCTTTGTCCCTCATTACCCTCAGTACTATGTTCGGAATGAGCAATCCGCTTAATGCCATGCAGATTCTGTTCATCAACATTCTCATGGATGGTACGTCTTACTCTATCCAATCGACGGATGTAGGCTCACAATTGTTTGTGTAGGCCCTCCCAGTCAGTCATTAGGCGTAGACCCAGTAGACCATGCCGTCATGCGCAAACCACCAAGAAAGAAGAACGAGCCCATCATCAGCCAACGGATCCTCTACCGCGTCCTCTTCTCGGCGACTATCATCGTCGTCGGCACGTTATTCGTCTACATGTACGCCCTATCCGACGACCATATGTCGAGACGAGACCAAACAATGGTCAGTACCCTTCCCCTCTATCCTACATACATACAAAGACACTCACAGTTCTCGGCCACTCCCAGACCTTCACCTCCTTCGTCTTCCTCGACCTCGTCTCCGCCCTCCAGTCCCGCGGTCTCGGCTGCGGCCTGACCCAAAACCGAATGCTGCTCACCACCGTCTCCATCTCCTTCCTCTCCCAGCTCGCGCTCGTCTACGTGCCCTTCATGCAGGCGATATTCCAGACGGAGGCGTTGGGCATGAACGATCTCGTGTTGTTGTTGGCGCTGGCGACGAGCTCGGCGGCGTTGCATGAGGCGAGGAGGAGGTACGAGAGGACGAGTTTGGCGGGGGAGACGTATGCGAGTGGGGTGGAGGAGATGGCTTGAGGGCTGGAATGGGACGTGTCGGGGGTTAGGGCAGTGGTGGTTGGGCTTGGATAGTGCGGTGGTATTCATATCGTAATTATTGTGCATTTTTCGATGCGGAAGAAGTCTAGACTGTGGAATTTTTGGAAGGATAAAGCAATTTCCCTTGTCGTTCATTTCTGTGCTTGGTGCGCCTCGCTCGTATCGCATCCGAACAAGGCAAGCTAGCCATCGAACAGTCCCAATTTGAATTGCGGTTAATAAGTTCAGGCCCTCAACTCAAGGTTCGTCGTCAATGTCTATGCTCTCAGCGCGTATTGTATTCATATCCCACTTCAAGGAAATGGAAGACAGACGGCATTCTGGAAGCAGTCATGAACTCAGAGTTTATGTGGCGTGCGACATTCGTCCCAGGGCGCTAGTCCTTAATCACTCCCAGCGTTGCTGTCGGCCTCAAAAATAGATTCTTGCGCACGCTACAGTTCGCTACTCACTGTATACACTCGACTCTCGACCATCTTCCGCCTTCCACTGACCCTTGTCCGTTTTACTCTCCCCTTCTGCCGACATGGGCAAAGGCCATAAGTCCAAGAAGAACGCGAATAAAGGTAAAGGGAAGCCTGTACAGAAACATGACGGTGCAGAGAGCTCGCCCAACACTGGCCCCACTACAGTAATCACCTGTCGGACCTTGGAGGAAGATGAAGTCACTCAGTGCTTACTCCTAGCAACCGACGGATACCCAGAGCATGATCGCTGCAGGCTTCACCACAAGCAATATCGGACACTGTACGCGAAGTATAAAGAGGCTTCCAAGATCGTCGACGAGGTCAAGGCAGGCAACGAGATTCCGACCAAGGACGAGATCGCACGGTACAAGGATGTTCATGGTACGTCGGAGAAGGCGCGTTGGATACGCAAGTACCTGGAGGCGATCCGCGTAGAAAAGACTGGGAGAGAGATTCATACGAGACGTTTCTTCGGAAAAGGTGAGCGGGGTACCTTGCTATTTCTACGAATGGTGGCATTGCTGATGATGACTACTAGCTGATGACGGGCATAAGATCCGCGTGAACCTCCTTGCGAAGCGGATGGTGGAAGCGGTAGAGATCCTGGATGCTCTCCAAGCTCGGGCGTACCAGCTCAAGACCCAAGACAACGATGACCAGAAATGGGTCAAGGAGTTCCAGGCGTCTGCTCTTCCTGTGCACAACATGGTTGATGCCGACCTCCTTTCCGCTCAAAATATCGTCAATGCTGCTCAGTCCCGCCCAAAGGAGTCAGGACCTTCACCAAGAACTAGGCCAGCAGCTCGTAAGACTGGAAATGAGGACTCAGAGGACTCCGACCTGATTGACCTAGACATTCGAGCGTAAGTCAACAAGCCAAAACCTGATTTGCCCCTCTGACTCCATGATCTAACGCACGTGCAAAAGTCAAAAGGAGAAGCTCCTTTGGGCGTTCGAATACCTGATAAACCCAAACTTCGTGTACGATAGCCTCGACCACGATACACGTCGAGATCCTGAACTCGTCCGGCAAGCTACGCTCGCTCACCAGAGTCTAGTACACTATGCTCGCCGAGCTATCATTCACGAGCCAGACCTTTCCTTGAAGGCCATGGACAAGGTCTCCTTCAAAGATCTCCTCCTCAGCGACGATTTTTCCATGGAGGATGCAGCCAAGTTGGTCATCATGTTGGGAAAGAGGTTGGAGTTAGGTCTTCTCTGGTATAAAGATGCGGTGTTAGAAGCTATCATCATGTCGCCGAGCCCCGGACAATCAAGGAATGCGGCAAATATAGGCAATCCTAGTGAGTGCCCGCCCCGCCCCGTCTTTCCCTCTGACTTTCTATCATGGACACTGATGCGTTTGCTCTATATTAGGGGACCGTTACAAGGTTCTCGGTGGTTGGATATTTACGAGAGCTCACTCTATGTGCCTCTCAAACGAAGGGTGGTGGGTGGGTACATTACGGAAACGGCTTCATCTGTCATTTATTGGTACTCATCTACGCTTCATTCCAGATATTGTTACAGTCTTTAAACCCCCCGGCGAATATCGAGAATCGATTCGTCCGGCTCTGTAACACCTTCGATGATCTCGTCAGCTTTCTTTCCTTCGCAGCGTTAGGAATGATGCCGTGCCCATCTTTCTGCACCGAAACTCGCTGCGACCCCAACAGCGACTCTCGTGCATCTCGCAATCACTTATCGCTATGCGGCATTGTCGTAACGGAAATTATTACAGGCGCTCCAATGGCGCCGTACCGCACAGGACCCGTACCAGCTCCTGCTCTTCGGAGTGGTAAACCTGGATGCATCACCTGGGCTGAAATAGAGAAGAGAGCTTATATGTTTGGGGCTGTTCGGAACGAGCCAGATGCGTTCACAGACGCATTCCTCAAGGAGCTGCGCGCTCGCCCAGATCTTTTTCAAGTCATCACTCGATCGGAAACGGACCCCAACAACACAGTTGACATGTTCGGAGCGAAGGAAGGCGAAGATCTCCTACCCGCGATGCGCACACGGACCTTCGAAGCACCCATGGCGACGTACAGCAATCGACCGCAAGGGCGAGGGGCTTGGAAGGTGGAGAGGTCGGCTATGGATGTGCTGTACTCAACGAACGGGCCCATCCGCGGCTATCTCGCCAGCTTGAACCAAACCAAGAGCGCGGGTTGATTCTTTCATTTCAAGAAGATGCCCGTCAAGTACTTCCTGATCCTGGATACCGTGAATGGGCGGCCTCATTCGATTTTGTCGAGGAATGTGGCGTGGGCGGCTCTTCGAGCTAAAGGGTTGGCGAGTGGCGAGTATAACGCTCGCGCGTATGCGAGAGCATCTGATACTTTGTTCCAGAAATGCGCTGAGGAGAGGCTTTCGTGGATGCCTAAGGGCCTTGGAGGGTGGCACGCGACGAAGATGGAGGACTCGCTTTGAGTGCCATGTCCTCCAGCTAGTTATCGCCGGGCTTCATGAACGCGCAAATACTTGTGCATTGCGTATGTCAATTTCAGCTTACATCTATCTCGGTATCTGACACGGCCCCGCTGCTACTAGCTATGCCTACGATACTTTCCGGTTGGGTCAAAGTTTACGACTACAACAATCATGATCTAACCTGGACAAATCCCTTGGATGTTGTGGTTCTCCGCTCGCTATGCTGAAAAGACCGGGACGGCTGCTCTTGTATTCACGAGACACATACGTGTTCGTTCTTGATGACTCGATGACTAGGACCGTTCCGACAAGAAGCTCTGAACAAATGTTGTCCATGTTTATACAATCATGACTTCTGCACGTCGTGTATACGGCCACGCCATGTACGGGAGATCTACGATCCTTTCAATGTCCTTCACCAGACTATCCTCATCTCCTATCAAATCCACCTTATGGACCGAACTTGCGCAAGGCCATGTCTCAGGCGGAACGAACTCGTTCTCGGAGTAGTCAGACCATTCTGAATCCGGCGTAGATTGTATGATTGGCCGGCAACGATCATCTTGTGGCGGTGGCGAATGGACGACCGACTTTGATCCTTTCGATCGAATTGCGCCCTATCATAGTCCGCATTTTCTAACAGATCGGGGACCACGGCGCGAAACTGTCTCCTCCAGTACGCGTAGTCGGGAGCCTCGTTGAAAGCCATCGCTCGTGCGTACTCGATGAAATCGCCAAAAACAGAGGGGTAGCCAGCGCAGATATGACAGTACCGCATATACTTGCATTAGTTCGAGGCGGGAGTGTGTAACGTTAACGGATCGCGCCAAGGTTTTGCCAGGCCGAAGTCGATGAGATTGACTCTTCCTTCTTTCGGCGGCAGTCCGAATAGAAAGCTATCAGGTTTGATATCTCCATAAACAATGCCTTGAGAGTGTACATATTCAATTGAGTCAAACTGCGCTGTATTAGTAGGTTCGAGGTTTAGAGGAGAGATATTATCCACCATCTGGCATGTAAGCGCGATCAAGTTCCTCACAGTGAGGTTTTTCCATCAATCTCGATACAGGGCCCTAGAAGCTCAATCGCAAGATACTCATACCATTTCGATTTCCCCCATGCATATAGTTTAGGGATGCTCGAGTGGTCTGTGGACATACGACTGTTGGGAGCAGAGAATGATTCGGCGGTGGTGACACACTTGCCTCTCATCTTGAACAAGACACAGGCCTCATGGCGGAGAACAGGACTGATCACCAATTTGGTTGTACGTGCCTTCTTCAAGGCGATGAGTTTCTGTGGTGAATTTTCGTTTCTCATGAGGGCGCGGTAAACCTTTCCTGATATCAGGAGCGATGCGAAGTGACGAAATATCAGACACGCATCGCAACGTCCGTATATGTTGGGATTACAGGCCATATCCACCCTCGCCCATTGCTTGTCGTTCACAAAGTTCGAGGTGCATGATTAGCCATGAAAGGAGAAGTTGAGAGAAGGCCGTGGTGGCTTGTGTAGGAAGCGAAGCTAAGAACGATTTTCGTCCTGGTTTACGAGCAAGACAGCCGGGTCGGAACAGCCATATCCGGTAGAACAGTAACCAAATAAAGACAAACAACGAATGCGAACGGTCGAGTCATGTGCTCTCGTCCCCAAATTCTGATCCTGCGCTGACTCGGTTTTCTGAGCCTCAGAGAGTTATTTCGCAACGATTTCAGCACTGTATCTGTCTCATTATCATCAACACCACGTGTACTGGGATTTTTCAAGTTGACCATGACAACGTCTTGCGTCGTTTCCGTTTTCCAAGTAAACGAACATTTCAAGTTACTGCCACGACGATACTATTACAGTATCCATTGGCATTGTGTTCGTAGATCTTAATACTCAGTCTTACCGAGCTTGCGTCACATATGTGTGTATGCACCAGGCTTATGATACGGACCAGGTGCATTCTCGTTCACCGTCCAGCCCGTCATGCCTTGCCCAAGCCTCGCCTGGCGGGCGTCATGTATCTCTATGATAAAGTTTTGGTAGCATGAAGGGTTTCCCGGTCTTTACGAAGCGCTGGTACTGACAACACAAGGCATTTAGTCTGTGTTTGTCATTCGTCCCTTTTATCTATCCTCTTCCTTCCATTCGACTAGCCTCCCCTCTGCGAAACATGGAGCGTGTATACGCAACCGTAGCGGCTTCGTTCATTTTCTTTCATGTCATCCGCACCATCTACCGACGCCTCTTGAGGTTTGGTATATCTGACATCCCTGGCCCATCATCTCCATCGTTTGTCTACGGTACGTTCATCTCCACGACTACAACATGGTCAAAATCGTTTGACCGACATCTGACTCGTTAATTACACCCAGGAAATCTTCTTCAAATATTTCAAGAGCAAGCTGGTACCTATGATTTTGCGTGGCAGGAGGAATTCGGTGGTGTATTTCGTGTTAGGGGTCCTTTTGGAGTACGTCCGTCGGTCCACCCACACTTCTATTTACCATGCATTTATGGATAGGATGACCGACTCATGATATCGGATCCCGAAACCCTGCATTACATGTTCCACACATCTGGGTACGATATAATCAAGCAACCTGAACGTAAGGAGCTCTCCCGCCTCCTCACCGGGAGGGGTCTCATTTGGGCGGAAGGTATTTCTTTCGCTCTCACTTGTCACCGTCATCTAACCTCATCTCTGGAGGCGATGTACACAAGAGGCAGCGAAAAGTCATGAATCCTGCGTTTGGGCCTGCTGAGGCCAAGGCCTTCTTTCCTGTCTTTCTCGAATACGCAAACCAGGTGGGAGTGCGCTCTTTCTCTTGACATTGTTGACTTAGTGAACCTTGAATATAGTTGGTTGTGAGGTGGCAAGACATTATAGCCGAATCTTCCGAAGGTGGTGCGGTCTTCAATATACCAAACTGGCTTGGACGTGCGACGATGGATGCTATAGGCGTTGGTGAGTCTCAAAAAAGAGGGCTACTTCCAAACTATACCACTTGCGCTGATGTGAATGCGACATGCCAGCGGCATTCAGTTATAGGTTCGGGATGCTGTCTGACGGCGGTAACGAGCTGGCGAAAGCATACAACAATATCCTTCAGGAAACTCATGGCAGAGCATCACCAGGCCGAATTTTATTTCAGAATGCTGCACATCTCATCCCCCTCCGTGTCATCGAGTGGATCACCGACCATGGAAAAGCAAAACCTATCACCCGAGCTCGAGAAGTCACTGCTATGGCCAATCGAGTAGCAGACGATCTCCTCGCTCAGCAGTCCGAGGCGGTATTACAGGGCAGGAGGAGCAGAGATATTATGAGTTTAGTAGGCAAGTGTATATACTTTCCATATACCCTCACGATCTCATAGAGATTTTCGACAACCGCTAGTTCAAGCAAATCTATCCGAGGATAAGAAGTCTCGAATTGATAAAGACGAGCTCTATTCACAACTAAGGTTCGTTCGTTTCCCTTGTCGTTCACACACAGTCGGGCTGAGCAAGTCTGCAGAACAGTGATGCTTGCAGGATACGAGACGACATCTAATAGCTTGAGTTGGACACTTTACGAATTAGCGAAACACCCTGATCTACAGACACGACTTCGTTCTGAGATATTGCATACCCAAGGACGAGTCAGAGCAAGAGGAGACGAATTCTTTTCCTTAGCTGATTTCGACGATATGCCGCTCACTACTGCTGTCATCAAGGTATCTTCACTTTTGCTAAGATCGACACCGATTGGCTACTGAAGGTCTACCCCAGGAGTCTCTCCGGATGCATCCCGTCGCACATCAAATGTACCGACAGACGTCCAAGGACGACATTTTCCCCCTCAGCAAGCCTATCCGGATGCTATCCGGCAAATTAGTCCACGAGATTTTTGTGCCGAAGGGTACGCGCCTCATCGCTGCCGTTGCGGCTTACAATCGGTACGTTGGAAAATATGCTCATTCATAGTTGTTTGCAGCGACACTCACCGAATCCTTCATCCTTTTGAATGGTTCTGATCAGAAACAAGGCTGTCTGGGGTGCAGACGCCGATGTATTCAACCCTGAAAGGTGGATTCAATCTCCGGATGGCGGACGTGCGTCAGGCGCCGCACCTGTTGGTACCTATGGCAACCTGTCAGTAGATTTCTGTGTCATTCACTTTCCATTTCTCACGTCTTTCCAGTATGACCTTTGGCGGTGGAGTGAGAGCATGCATAGGATGGAGGCTTGCGTAAGTGTTCTGGTATCGACACTGTGGCGCAATATCATACTGACGAGAAACCTTAAATAGCGTTGCGGAGATGCAAGCGTTCGTTGTTGAGCTCGTCGGCAGCTTCAAATTCTCTTTGACGGAAGAAGCGAAGAACATCAGGAGAGACGTGGCCCTGGTCATGATTCCCACCGTCGAGGGCCAGATTGACAAGGGGATGCAGCTGCCTCTGAGAGTGACCTTAGCTCTTGAGGAATGAGCGGAATTCATCTGACACGAAGTGATCATGTTATATACTGGTTCGTTCTCTTATTGCGAAACTGTTGGGCTGATGACATGAGCAGAAGCATTATCCATCGGTATCAGGTTGGATTTCAATTCTCAGTCTGACCGTACGTATGAGCTAGCATTATGATACGACCAGGTATATTCTCGTTCGTCGTCCCACCCGCCGACCATGCCACCTCGCCCGCCAGTGACTCGTCATCATATAGTCAAGTTTTGGTAGTATTGAGAGGTTCGCTGTCTCCACAATGGCACCGGTAATACACAGACATATATCTGTACCATCCATAGGCATCTCGCATATGAGGAAAGCAGTTATGAGCTTAGAGTTTATGTGGCGTGCGACACCCAGGGTGCTAGTCACTAATCACGCTGTTGCTAGCCCAAGAATAGATCCTTGCGCACGTTACTACTCACTGTAAGCCCTCGATCGTCTTCGAACTTGCGCTGACCCCTGTCCGTTTCTACCTGCCCCTCCGCCGACATGGGCCCCAAAGGCAACAAGTCCAAGAAGAGCGCGAACAAAGGTCAAGGGAAGTCTGTACAGAAAAATGACCTCGCTGCCGCCGACAGCTCGACCAACACTGGCGCCACTACAGTCATCACCTGTCGGACCTTGGAGGAAGATGAAGTCACTCGATGCTCACTCCCAGCGACCGACGGATACCCAGAGCATGATCGCTGCAGGCTTCACCACAAGCAATACCGAACACTGTACGCGAAGTATAAGAAGGCTTCGGAGATCGTCGACGAGGTCAAGGCAGGCAACGAAATTCCGACGAAGGACGAGATCGCGTATTACAAGGACGCACATAGTACGTTGGAGAAGGCGCGTTGGATGCGCAAGTACCTGGAGGCGATCCGCGTAGAAAAGACTGGAAGAGAGATCCATACGAGACGCTTCTTCGGAAAGGGTGAGCGGGGCGTCTTATAATTTATGCAGCATACATTGACATCGCTGATGGTGACTAGCTGATGATGGGCATAAAATCCGCGTGAACCTTCTAGCGAAGCGGATGGTGGAAGCAGTCGAGATTCTAGATACCCTTCAAGCTCACGCTTACTATCTTCGGAACGCAGACGATCCTGCGCATGACTCGCTCAGGCTCTTCCAAAGTTCTCCTCTACCGACCGATGGTCAGGACATCCCAAAAAATCTTTTGGAGTCAAAGAGCATTATCGATACGGTCCAGACTACGCAAATCAAACCATCACTTCCACGCAGAGCACTGAGTGCCACTCAGGCCGACCAGGCGGAAGATACGGATTTGATTGACTTGGAGCATCGAGCGTATGTGAAGTTTTGCCTTTCTGAGAGAAGAACCCTGACTGATATCCTTGTGTGGTTATTCGTTCTGAAAGTCGCAAGGAGCAACTACTTCAAGCGTTTCGGCCATATATCGATCCAGCATTTGCGCGACGCCTTATCAATCCCGCGGAGAGCCAAGATCCCACACTTAGACGGTTCACGACCATTATTCACCTCGCCGAAAAGCAATACGCACTTCGTTTTATTCTTCATGACCCAATTCTCTCCTTGAAGGCCGCGGACAAAGTCTCTTTCAAGGATCTCATCTTGGATGATGATTTTTCGATGGAGGATGCTGCCAGATTTTTGAACATATTCACGAGTCGCATGGCGCTGGGCCTTCTCTGGTACAAAGATTCCATTGTGGAAGCCCTCGCGATTTTGCCTCGCGATGGCAAAATTAGATCTACTGCCAATGTTGGCGATCCGAGTAAGCCTCAGTCCATTTTGTACTTTCTGAGGTGAAAGTCTGGTATACTTAGCATAACGATGCTGATTACTAAACCCAGAGGATCGTTACAAAGTATTGGGTGGTTGGGTTTTCACTAGGACCCACCCTGGACGGTTCTCAGACGAAGGCTGGACCGTGAGTACATTTGAACAAATCCCTGTTCTTTGAGGTTCATCAGACGCGCCTTAACATTGGCTGGCTATAAGGTGCTATTGAAGGAATTACAGCCCCCTGCAAACGTCGAGAATCGCTTCGTTCGACTTTGTAACTCTTTCGACGACATCATTAGCTTCCTTTCCTTCGAAGCGTTCGGTTTGGTCCCACCCCCGACATTCACTAAAAGCGAGCTGTACGATCAGTATAACTCCTCCATCACTCGCAACCATCTCTCTCTCTGCGGTATTATCGTGGCGGACATGGTCAATGGCACTCCATTCTTTTCGCCTCCCCCAGGTCCTATCCCCACCGGACTACCTAGCAAGACTCCGGGGTGCATCACTTGGGCGGAGGTGGAGGGGCGATCTTACATGTTCGGTGCAGTTCGGAACGAACCAGACGCATTCACGGAAGCGTTTCTCAATGAATTACGGGCGCGTCCTGATCTATTTCAGGGCCTTACTCGCTTAGAGACGGATCCTGGCCGTCATGTCGAGGCTTTCGGTACACACGAAGGAGAGGATGAACCCCCATGGCAGACACGATTACGCACTTTCGAAGCACCGAGGGCATCGTTCCAAAGTCGCCCACAGGGACGGGGCACCTGGAAGGTCCAATTGTCAGCCATGGATTTGCTGTATTCTACGACCAAGGTTCACGGATTCCTCGCAGGCCCGAGACCGGACGGAACACGTTGGTTTTTCAGCTTTAAAAAGCCTGAGATATCAGTCAAGTACTTCATTATATTGGACACCATTCCCACCCGACCGCATTCAGTTTTGTCGAGGAACGTGGCCTGGGCAGCACTTCGCGCCAAGGGCTTTGCGAGCGGAGAGTATAGCTTGCGCAAGTATGCGAGGGCGTCGGATGCCTTATTCGAAAAGTGCATGCACGAGAGAATGTCTTGGGCGCCTATGAGCTGGAGGACAATGACGAAGATGGAGGATGAGATCTAGGTGTCGTGCCCAGTGGGCTCAAAGATGGTATGGGGATGTTCTTTGTTTTCCCAGAGTCCTCTCTAATCTGTCAGGCAGCAGCTCTCATGGTCTTTATTTTCGCTTGATAACGAAAAATAAGGTAACGGTATGTTTCTTTCTCCAGCGCTACGTTCATACTCACTGTGTTCTCTTCAGGTTCCAGACGATATCACGAGCCTCTTCTTCTGCAACTACTATGCAATTATGGATTTTTTTCTTTATGCTTATGATTAAAGGAACCGTATGTTAGTAGTCCGGGTCTGCTATGTACAGTATATAAGTATCTTGCGGCATTCCCCTCCAATTTTCAAGACAGTTGATCCGTTATGTTCTAAGTCAGCTGGTCTTCTGTCGTTGGGTAGTGTGTCATTCCGAGTCTCCTAGAGGCTACTAGTTCTGACTGCTGGCATGTATAACAGATAGCTCAAAGCTTGAGATTGAGATTGCTGATACGATTTGAAGCGAGTGCGTTTAGACAATATATGGCCAAATGCGTCATAAAACGTAATTTCAACACGGTAGCAGGGCAACTAGAATGAGATCGTACATGGGGATGGCCTGCCGGTCCATAAACAGTAACAGTGCGCTGGCTTCATGCAGTTACAGCAAGAGCGCGAAGCATGCGGAAAACGTAACCTCGTGCAACGATCAAGGACCGTTATCGAACTTCGTTCCGTCCATACGAACGCCCATATTCTGCTTTACCTCCATACCTAAGAGCTTCATCTTTCCAGCCTATTATAGGGTTGGAAGGTATTCGTCAGTATGGACAACGACGAGAAGGAGTCAGCCATAAGATTTCGAACAACGCACCTCGATACGTTCTTGTTGTACCTTCCTGAGCGCCTGGAGTTGGTCCTTGTTGAGATAACTGTCATGTTCGACAACAGTCCGCTTGTGTTTGCTCTGGATGTCGCGCATATCGGCTGTCGGATCATAGCCATCCTCCGCCGGCGGTACATATTCGCCAGAACGAAGAGCGTTCATGCGTTTCTCGTATGCCTCCATATGATAGAACTTTTCGTGAGGGAGGGTCGCTAGATATATCAAGAGGAGTAAGCTCATAGCACTTCATAGAGAATGATACAGGGAAACGAACCAGTGTTGAAGTCCTCGACAAAACGAGCGAATTCCTTTTTGGTTTGGTCTTTCGTCATAGTCTCGGGGTTGAGCATGCGTTCCTCCACGAGCCATGCCCGGAACTCTTGGTCCTTGTTGTACAAACTGTAAATGTGGCATGCATGAGCGGAGGAGGGCACGGGAAGGAGCACAATGAAAAAGCGTTTACGAACTCGGTTTCACTGATGATTCCATGCTTTCCCCACTCTCCGCCGCTCGCCAAACCATGCTTCTTCTTCTGAAGCAATCAAATCATACCACGGAGAAGATCAGCATATACTCCAAGTTATGAATCATTCAGATACGCACCTTCTTGTCTTTCTTCTCCTTCTTTCTCTCCTTCTTCTCCCTGTCCCTGCTCCGACTTCTTTTCCGATGCTTATCTTTCCTCTTCTTATGCCTCCTTCTATCCTCCTCTGACGAATCCGAGGACATCGAGCTTGACCTCGACCTCCTCCGTTTCTCCCTACTCCTGTCCTTCCGTTTCCTATCCTTCTCTAGTGAAACTGACCGCGACCGCGACCTCCCTCTGTCCCAATGATGCCTATGTCTTCTATGACTTCCCTCGCTCGAGACCGACCTCTTCCGCTCTCGGCGCCTCTCGCTGTCCTTGTCTCTCGAACGTGACCGCGATCGGCGACTACTCCTAGCAGGCGACCGTTCTTTCTCCCTTTCTCTACGACTATGTCGGTCGTCATCTCGCTCTCTCGACCTTGACCGATCTCTGTGAGAATGGTGACGGTGTCGCTCCTCTCGATCGCGATGGTCGCGCCTGTCAGGTGACACCCGACGGCCTAGCGAGAGGTGTGGCGGTACGTCGTGACCGTCTCGGGCAGACATGACGCGAAGAGGTTGTCAGGGACTTTAAGTATGTGTCTCTAGGATAACAAAGCAGACAAAGCCTAGAGAATGCACAGAGAATGTCGTGGTACAAGCGAAGAGCGCGAGCGGTTGTTTGGATCAGAAGCTTTTGGCAAACAAATGACGTAATGTGCACTCCGAGTGGCGTTGTGGAGACATGCTTCTAGATCTGATGAGGCAAAACATTTGCAAAACATTATAATGTTCAACACTGCTTAAGTATCGTCATGACTGAAAAATAAAGACAGCAATGGGAGTCAACAACAAGAAGGTTTAATTGCTGATACCTGGACTGCGTCCTGTCTGCATGGTGCCACAGTTCCTGCGCCACTCCTGAATTTGCGCTGAGCGTTTCCGGGCTTCTCCGATTCAGAGCGCGCCGGCCCGGGAGGACTTTGTCTCCTTGAACTTTCTCCCACTCTTTCCCGATCGTCAATGTGTCAACGTCAACAACTGCCTATGACTGTCCTTTTCCATCTAAGAGTTTGTTATAAGCTCTTTTCGGCCATCTTAACTCCACAGTTCCGTAACGTCGGCATATGAACCCACCGATGCTCTCGACCGCTCTCGACACAAGTCTCTACGGCGGGTTTCCTCCCGCAGAGGCTCTCGTGAACAACGATCCCCTGATCCTCCTCCTCCCTTGCTCTTCCAGCATGTAGAGACATCAGGCTTGGATTTCAAACTTGACCAAGACTTGACATACGAAAAGAAGGACTTCGCGGGAAAATGGTCAGCGCGTCTGCCTCATGTCCCTCCTCCCTTATGAGGGTATTAACCATGGGAGAAGATCCTCTGTTGGAGTCCGATTCAGGTCCCTGGTAGTGGACGCTATTTTTCTGCTTCTCCAGCACTTTTTGCGTCCATGGTATGTCAATCTATACCCCTTTTCTCTCGTTCTACAACTCACTTTTGAAAAATGTCTCTTTTTCCAGCGCGGACACTGTCATGCTGCGGTTTCAATCCTTGAGAGGATGCAGATTCAGCGCAGTTCAACCAGCCGAACATATCTGAACGCCATATGTACAAATGTGGCCCATTACTCAGGTTACACCAACGTGCCCTGATGACTTCGTCGCGAGATGGAGTTCCACAGTCCATTCCGGCATATCCGTCTCCCATGTTCTGACGGATGCGCACAGAATATGCAGGGGAGATTTGGATCATCCTCTACCTTAGCCCATAACATCCCCACCTCTCATCGGAATTTGCAGAACCGCGGCGAGACCGGCGGCGTCGTCGGGCATGTCATGCTCTCCCGCTACACTTTTACGAGCCTTGGCGAAGATCAGGGACCTGCTTTACGAGCTGTGGCGAAGATCAGGGACCTACTTTACGAGCTGTGGCGAAGATCAGGGACCTGCTTGGCATGGTAAGCTCCCTCGTGAGGCTTGAAAGCGCTCTGCATGACTGAGTGTGGCATCTCGTGCCCAGATGAGACCAGAGCGTAGATGTACGGGTCCGAATCGATCACGCAGGCGTCGGAGTGGCTGTGGTGACATCCTTTCTCCCCGTGGATAGGTACCTTGACCGAGTTCCCGGTCGGACACCACCATACATTGTTCACCGTTGCATTTCCTCGACACCTCCTCTCATTTCGTGAGTAGGCGAGTACTTTTGTACTTTACCGTATGCGATGGGCTAATAACATTTTGAACCAGGCGCTCTGCCTAATTCTGCATTGCTGTCGCGCGAGAGGACGGTGGGAGAGGACGTCCTTCTTTTCCGTCTCCGTGTGACTTCGCCACATCGACTGACCTGGTTTGGCTATCCCAGGCCAGCGGCCCTGATCATCATAGTGATCGATCTGCAGAGAAATGCGGATGTAAGGTCGAGCACTGCTCCAGTTAACATCCGCACTCATAACGTAACATCCGGCGCGGATGTTTCACATTCCACGATCGGATATACTCGCCATGGCTCCCTCATCCACAGAATTCAGCGCACTTCTTTCTCACCATCTCGTTCTCTCTTCTTCTCCCCAGCTTGACCCTCTAAACATCCCATCTTCATCGTTTCAATCATGGCCGACTCACCACGGGCCCCTGAGGCCTCGTATTTCGCGACGCCTGTGTGGAAGACTAAATCGCAATTCGATTCGCCAGCCATGTCCACCCCTGGCTCTCCTGGGACGCCTGGGACGCCCGGAACACCTCACGAAGGCAGCGCGTTCCTCCGAGAGAAGCCTTTCGAGCCGCGCGATCTCAAGCGCTCGTTGTTCCAGTTGAAGAAGCCAAGTCCAGTACGTTGTCATTGACCTCTTTTCGCTTCTCCTCCATTCACGTCCAAAGCAGAAGAATCTGCCACCATATCCATGGGCGAACCACGGGCTCGATCATCAGTCCACGTCGTCTATGGACACCAAGTATTCCAAGGAATCCGTCGAATCCTCCTGGGACGGACACTCAAAAGAGGCCTCTTCATCGTCGTTATCGGACAGCCATTCGATCAAGGAGAAAGACTTCGCCACGACTTTCGTTCGAACCGAGTTGGAGCCAATCGAGGAGCCTTTCGACTGGGACCCCACCACCGAGGGCAAGATCCGCGGCGGCAGCTTCCACACGGCTCGCTCGACTCTCAGTGCTGACGTGGACCCTAGGAACCGTCTCTCCGGCTCTTTTCATTCATTCGATGACGATGTCGTCTTCGACGAGGACGGCGACGAGGTCCCGCAAGTTCCTGCACTTTGGGCCGAGGTCGACCCGCAGATCCCCACCGGTATCGCGAACCCGTCCATGGTCACACTCCCGACTGGAGTTGGCCCCACCACGCATCCGTGGGTCGAAGCGCCTCCGTTCAATGTCTTAGACCGCCCGAAACCCGTGATTCACAAGTTTCGAGCGACCTTCAAGATCACGATATCGTTGGCTGTTGTCATCTCTTTGGTCGTCGGGTACGCAGTCAAGTTGAAGATCGTCACGGTCGGTTTCTGGTCCTTCGGAATGTATGGTTTGCTTCTTTGCATCGGTGCGTACTGCATTCGTTTCTCTTTTGGATCATTTAACTGACATCGATCTTTAGATTTCGCCGTTCAGGCATCGGTCGCTTCCATTAATCGTCGTCGGGTGAACAAGATCTCGAAGACTTCCGATGTCGTCGCAGAAGTCGAAAAGCTCAAGGCGCTCAAGGCTGCCGGTGAAGATATCACGGAGCAGGTGGCTAGAATGCGACAGGTTTCTATCGCGGTGGTTGGGTACAGAGAGGACGAGGAGGCTTGGATCAAGGTACGTCTCCACGTCAATTCTATCGTGCTCGCAACATATACTAATCGACTATCGTGCAGTGTCTGCAAAGTCTCCAGGCTCAGGATTATCCCATCAAACACATCATCGGTGTCGTGGACGGAAACGACGGTCCCGACTTGGACATGGCGACTGCATTCGGCAAAGCCTTCCCCGAAAACGAACGTCTTATCGTCCATCTCCCCGTCCTCCTTTCCGTCATGTACACCGAGAAGTATTGGGAGACGATCAAGGAGATGGGCTGTCATACGCCCACGCGCTGGGAGTTCTTCAAGATGTGGTTCACCCAGGCGCCGCGCGAGGGACAGGAGGAGGCTCACATCATCGCTTGGAATCACATCCTCGCGTACGTTCACGAAGCCGCGACCGCGGGCGGATGGGCCAACTGGAAGGGGATCTGTTTTTCGCAGCCGCACGGACACAAACGCCACGCCATGTTCACTTCCTTCGTCGTCGGCGCTTATGCACTCGGTACCAAGGACGCGATGCTTACTACGGACAGCGACACATACGTTCACCCCGATGCGGTCACCCATCTCCTCGCCCTTCTCATGAGCGACGTCAGGATGGCCGGCGTCACCGGCGATGTCCGTATCTGGAACAAAGATGATTCTTTCTTGGCCCTCATGTCGTCACTGCGGTACTGGTTTGCGTTCAAGTGAGTTTTGTTTTCGCGAATAGTATCGATTTGCTCTAACGTTTCTTTTTCAGCGTCGAGCGAGCTTGCCAGAGCGGTTTCCGTTGCGTCGGGTGTTTGTCTGGTCCCCTTGGCCTCTACAAGACGAGCGACCTCATCAGCGTTCTGGGCCCGTGGATTCTACAATCATTCCTCGGCAAGGAGACCACCTTCGGCGACGATCGTCATCTCACCAACCGCATCCTATCTCTCGGCCATTGGACCGGCTATTCGCATCTCGCCAAGTGCGAGAGCGATACGCCCGCTGGTTTCGTACGCTGGGTCAAACAACAGACACGCTGGTCCAAGAGCTTCTTTCGTGAGGCGTTTTGGTTCCCGAAGAGTTTCGCGTATGCCCAGTTCTGGCTCACCGTCGAGACGACCAAGCAGTTCATGTATCCCGTCATCCTGTCTGCTACCGTCTTGAAGCTGGTTTACCTCCCGAGGGACTGGATCTACCCCCTCCTCTGGTTGGGGACCATGTTCGGTGTCGCCCTCATCAAGAGCACTTACGGCGTAATCTGTATGCGCGATCCGACGTACTTCTTGTTCAGCATTTACGGGTTCATGGTAAGCTCGTTCGTATATCGTATCATTTTCCACGCTCATCACCCTCTAGTACTTCTTCGGTCTTTTGCCGTCGAAAATTTTCGCAGGCTTGACGGTGGGAATCACGACATGGGGTACATCTGCACGATCGAAAACCGAGGTCCAGCGTCCCGAGAGTTTCTATTCGCGCACAACGCACATCGGACAGTGAGTACCCCCTATCAGCTAGACATTTACCGTGTCCTCACCCTCGTATCCTAGTTTGGTCCTTTGGTACACCGCCCTCGCCGTTGGCCTTGCGTACTTCCTTTCGTCGATCTTCCAGATCCCCGCAATCTGGTGTCTATCGTTGCTCTGTTTCCCTTCCATCGTGCATCTCTACCAGGACGTGATCATCGGCGAATCCCGCTACGCCCTCTACCTGCTGAAGAAGTGGTACAAGAAACGCGTGGCCAAGGGTACCACCGCCGGCGCCATCGACCTCGAAAAGGCACAGTCAGCAGGAAAATCCCGCGCAGGCGGTACAGGTTTCAGAATGCCGACTTTCGGATGGAGGACCCCTGCTCCAGCTATCTCCTTGACCTCCGCATCATCACTCCAGTTGCCTTCGTCGCAACAATCGACGTCACGGTCTACGTCTCCCTCGTCTATGACACGTTCGTCGTCGTCGGCGCATGTTCATATTCCATCTACGATCATCGAGGGTGAGGAGGACCCTGTCGACTCGGGACGCGGAGGCTCTATCGCCCTTAGCAGCATAGACGAACACGATACCGTCGCTCCCACGGGCATGATCGCGTGGGTAGAGGAGTCGACGGCAACTGGCAAGAACGTTTCGAACAGTGGAAGATCAACCGCATCTGCATCTTCCACCAACTCTCTCAATCCACGCCGACCATCCCTGTTCTCCAGCTCGAGCACGAATACTATCATCTCGTCTTTAACATAGTCGATATTCGTGAAGAAAAGCCCGTTCGCTGCGGGATTGGCTCGAGAGGACGGGATATTTGTGTATGTGTTCGAGGCGATAGTGATGAAATCTTTCATGAATTATCATTAATAATGTAATATATCATGTATGACCCTTTCCTTGCCCGTCGTCATCAACGCATATGTATCATCCATGTATCATAAATCACACACGTTCTTCAGTTCCCTTGAGTCCCAAAAGAAAGTAGCCGCTGTTTTCTGCCTTACAATTCGCGTGAAAAGTCAATATTAAACCTGGCTATCCTTGTGTATATTCGCTCTGATCTTCACCAGCGCCCTACTACTTGTTCTGCGGTGATACTCGGGCAGGCACCACAAGCCCTCTCGGTTCGCCATTATTCTCCACGATTAACGGTGTTCTCCTTCTTTTTCACTCGTTGATATCCTCGTCGTCGATACGTAGAACTCTGGTCGGTTCGTGACTGCCATTTTTTTAGACTGACGATTGACGTAGGCTGAGGGAATCATCTGGTGGCACTAGCAAGAAGGGAGCTGGCGTCGTGGTGTAAGCTACTAGAGCACGGAATACTGTGAGATGATTCCCAGCCAAGTACGGGAGAAGGTTGGGGCAGAACTTACTCGAATCAGCGCAACGGTTGACACCTCCTAACGAGTGTTTCTTACAGAGAACGGGGAGGAGGAGTGCGCCGTGATGATGGACGGAGGAGGACAAGGTGGATGACCAGATCCAATTTAACTTGATTTCTTTTGCGCCACACTGTCGCCACACGCTCTTCGAACGGGTATAACATGAGATTCTGAATTACGCCTCAGGGCGGACCAAAAATACAGACTGTCCGAGAGATGAGTTAGCTGGCTGGGACATACAGTCTAAGTGTGAACCTGTAAGCAATAGCAAGCATAAAGCAAACGATAGAAGCTCTATGTAAAACGACCTTATGATCCTTGGACAGACACCCTTAAACGGGTACCATATACTCCTCTATGTCCGGTGTTTCAAAGCCTATCCTCTGCGTTTCAAAGCTGATCCGAAACACGACCCCATACCTAACAATCTCGCGCACGAGCCGATGGACCTCTCCATCCCTACTATCCTGTGGCTTGCGCTCCTTATCCATCGCCAAATCAATCTGGCGCATTGGAATACCCACACTATGCCTGAACCTCACGATGTTCCGGATATGGCGCAAACAATCCGCCGAGGAAATAGTGCGATCGGTGAGGACGAGCCAGAGACGGCGAAGGTGAGGACACTTGACGAGACCGTTCGGTTCCTGATACTGAAGAAGACTGAACAGCTCACTCGCGTTCCCGAAAGCAGCGGAGGATGCAGGGGGATGAGACCAAATATTGATGTGCAAGGCTAGTTCCTCCAAATTCGGGACAGAAGCCAAGAGTTCGTTCCAAGAGTAATTGGAGGAGTGGGTCCAAACCCATGGCATATCTGGGCAGGTTTGCTCCTCGATCGTGATCCAAAGTCTTGCGATGGGATGGGACGTTAGGAAGACGAGAAAGTGATGCAGCGTCTGCGCAGGAGATTCCAGCGCGGGCCACCCCCCCGAGACGTTGAAGATCGGAATCCTAGCGCTATCTCCAGCGAATCGTTGAGTAATACCGCTGAGCTTGCAGGTATGCGAGGTCAACGTCAGATGACACCAGGAAACCCGTTGTTGCCACTGTTTCATGAGAAAAGGGACTTCGAAAACGCCACTACCGGACGGTGGAGGGCGGCTTTCTATACGAACTGTTACATGGAGCGTGGTATCGACTGATATGTCAATCGAAGAAAGAAAATGATCGACGGCGGAGAATTGTCGCGGGGAGAAGTCGATGCCTAATTCACGGATATGCCTGAGATTGGCTCTGGAGGACTGGTTCACGGACCGCGATATGGTAAGGTCGGCACCAGGATCGAGTAGAATATCAAAACTGTAGAGTTGAGGAATGTTCACAACGACATCGAGGAGAGCAGAAAGTGGTAGCTCTATGTCAAATATGATGTGTAGGTGTTCCAGGGAGGGATGTGCAATAAAAGCCGTGGGGAGGTGGTTCACAGTCCGGAGGAAGGTGTTCGTAAGAGTGTTGGACAAGGCGACGGAGAAAATATTGCCATCCACGAGTTCGGAATCAATACTGAAAAGACAGTCGCCTTGAACCTGCGTGATGGTGTACCTGAAGGCGTTATCGGAATAACGGCTGATGATGGTGGGTGCAAGCTCTGTGAAAGTCGTGTTACCGAGATCTATAACGGGAAGGTCTTTGGTCCTCATAAGGATGTTCATTTTGGTTGTCGGAGGGACGACGAGATGTTTGAAAATACGGTCCACGTCTGTGAAGTTGTCGTAGCAGTAGAAGAACACTTCAGACAGATGGTTCAGGGCCACAGTTTGGAGGGGAGAGCCCAAAGGAAGTGGATCGACGTCCTGGTGGAGGTGGAATTCCAGGTGTTGAAGATTTGGAACCTGAACAAGCACCTTCAGAAGGCCATCGAGCGGAAGAACGTTGTCGATGCCCTCGTCCTCGTCAAAATAACAGAAGCGTAAATGCGTCAGCTCGGGATCCAGTGTGGCTGGAAGTCGGTAGACGTCGAGCACGTCGTCCGAACCACTACTATCAGAGTCAGAGTGCGTCTGGATCGTCGGCTGCTATGGTTGTGAAACATCGTTAGCACAACGATCGCCTTTAGGCAAGAGAGGGCGAATAGATACGGTGTTAGCTCACCAGAGTCATGTCCATGTTGATGAAGAGTAGTGGGGCGCGGTTGGGTGGGTGGTGTAACGAGGGCGGTGGGATGAGAATAGCACTGGAGACCGACGACCTTCTTGTACTTTTCTTGACTAGGGACAAAGAACCGGGTACGATCTTGGAATGGAGGGTTATTGTTCTTCTTGAGGCAACAGTCTCGGCAGTTTCTTGGCAGCCCGTTGCCGCAAGTCCGAATGGAGGAACAAATAAACAAAGCGAAATATGACGAGGGCTAACTGGTACCTCAGGTTTTGAATTGAGGTTGAGGAAATGTTATGTAAGCAGATAGCGCCTATTTTTCTGCGTAGTTTGACACGACTTCAAAACATTTGCTCGATAGACGATGCACTCTGGCCAGTCACGCTTGCGCGCAAACACCTGCTTGCAGGTCGCCTGTCACGGCTTCACCAAGCTGGCACATATTCTGAATGAACCACTAGGTCGTCCAAATCGCCAGCGAAAACTCTCATTTTGACATTGATGCCGTAGCTAGCAAACCATACCAGATGCCCATGGGGTACTTCAAGGCAAAGAGATAGCCCGATATAACCACCTTGTAGGGCATGATGGATTTGAAACATCGAGAAACCATCAAGGGGAGCTTCAAAGAAAGCTAGCTAAGAACATCCTCTGTACGTCGCCGATGCGAAAGATGTATACACCAGCCACAATATGTCGCGATCTGGTCCGTATAGTGAGCACATAGCTATGTGATTGCTCACATGCCACTCGACGAGACTGAGTGTCCGAACCAGAGGCAGACGCCTCTGCAAGCGTCGAATCGACAGTGCAATATCCATAAGAGTGAAAAGGAAATAGTTCCTCCCCGAGAATAGGGGGGCCACACTATCTCGAGCCAGCGTGAATGTAGTATCGTGCCGAGCTGAAGCTGGAGGTACTTGAGTATAAAGGCGATAGTGCATATCAGATAGCAACCATCCCTCAAACATAGGCAGAGCTGGGAGTTAGAACAGCGGCATATATTACACCCAGGAATAAACTGAGAGAAATCGTAATACACACGAAGAACTGTAAGATCTCTGATCGAACAAAACGCTGCCTGGCGGTAAGGCGATCTAGGACAAACTCAGACAAAATACGGCATATTGCCCTGCTCAAATGGTGTACGTCAGTACCAGTACCACAACCGAGCACCCCCTCGCCACGCCGAAAGGCGTCGTGGAAGCGAAGAGAAAAGACTCACCGTCCTCCGCTTGCCAATCCCACCCGGTCCACCAACATTGTCTCTTTCGTTCTCCTCCGCCGGTCCAAAGACACTAAACGACTTCCCACCATCTTGAGCGATAGTAAGGATACTTGCAAGGTTGCCACACCTGGAGTTTTCGCCACAGGTTAGATCAGGTCATTCACTTCGGACTCTGGTGCCAATACAAATGGAGTAGACGAAGGTGAAAGAGGAAGCGCACCGATAGCAATAATTTGGTGCGCTCCAGACCGTAGCGAGCTCCTCGTCGAACATGTACTTGAAGCCTTCTTGGACGAGTTGATGTGCGCGCGCGATCAGGCTGAGGGAGTTTGTATGATTGAACTGTCGTGGAAGAACAGCGAAATGGTGTGCGAGAAAGAATAGGGAGAGAAGACGGGTAAGAATTCTGCGGTGCGGATGGATGGACTCGAACGTGGACGTACCTCCCGGGTGACGCTCCCACCAAACAACCATCCCGCTCCTCGCGGACTGACCGCCCAATTATCTATCTCCTCTGGGTCGGACCACATCAGATCTGTTAAGCCGCCAAAAAAATAACCGGGAATGCTATGAGTGATTAAAGTGCAGGATCCAAACGGCCAAACGCACCACAGAAAGCGCCTTCGTGTGGAATCTCCTGTGCTCTTGAAAGTACGCGAATCTGGTCTAATGTTCGGATATCCGGCGAGAGACCACCATGGACACAAAGTACAGAGCCATCAATGATCTATTCGATCAAACGATATCAGAGTTTGGTCGTAGTGTGTCAAGGAGGGCGATGACGTACGGCTGCGAGGTTGAGATAGTCAAACACACTACAACAGGCCTTCCACACGGACGCACTGCCATACTTTTGTTGGCATTCGTCTATAGTGCAATGGGAGTATTGGTTTCATATATGCATTGAAGCATAAATAGAGAGTTCACGTACCGTAAAAACCATACACCTGCGTGATCTGTCTCGATTCGTGATTCCCGCGTAATAGGGTGACCTTGTCTGGATAGCTTTCGTTTGCGACGCATGTCAGCAACGACGGAAGAGACAAAGACAAGTAAGAAATGGACGTACGTCGCTTTTAACACGAGTAACATCGATACTGTCTCCAAACTATAATGCCCTCTATCGACAAAGTCACCCTACAGCCATCCATCCCAATCCACCCAGCCCCGCATCAGCCCAACCGATGCATGGATCGCGACCATTCTAGTGAGACGGAAGAACCTACGTGCCATAAATATATAGCTCGTATCTGGTACATCTCCTCCCTTCCTGAACAGCTCTAACAGGTCCCAGAACTGGCCATGGATGTCTCCACAGATGGTGACTGGTGATGAAACAGGTTGTATGTTGGATTCTTCAATGAGCAATGACCGGACGCGTTCGCAGAGGAGTTTCATTTCGGCTTCTGGAAGATGTTTGCATTGTCGAAGTTGGGCCAGCCATTTGTCGGGACGGAAGCGGGTCATCCTAGTAGATGAAGAGTTGGTAGCAAGACAGGAGAAGGTGGCGAAAGCGGACAACAAGCATTACGAAACGATTCGTAGACTTTCAAAGTCCGATAGTGTGATTACAGTGATTACTACAAGTTCCTCTGTAGTGTGGCTACATTGATGTCTGGCCAGCTGCTATGTTTCGCTATGCACCGCCACTACCTTCTGTCTCTTCTTCCCGTCCATCATCCTGAGCGGGAATCATCTTAGTAGTTGTCGGTGTGCTTGATATGGCTGACAACACGCTCGTACACTTGGTATATGTTCACGGATTTAGAGGTAGATCCAGATACCATCTTCGAGCCAGCTGTGATCTGACGTTGTTTTGTAGGCGATGATACCACATTCCAGGTATGTTTCGTCGCTCTTTCTCTAAAAATGGTCTCGGAATTGTTACCGTATTTATCCAGTCAATTTATTTTGGGCCGATGCACGTAGTCTTTCCCTTTGGATCTTCAGCGATACCTGGCAGCACGGATGCCTCCGAGGCTGGACGTACGGAGCAGCCTATACCCAACTTACAAGAGCGTGAAGCCTATCTCATTTGCCACGAAGAACTTCTTGGAATGGTAAGTTGTTTTTAATTTTCTGCTTGTCATCATCGTATGCGCATACTACATGTTCTGTCACTTGCGCGGTCGACTTTCATCTTCAGACTCCCCGCTCTTCCCTGTATCGCCGCAAGGCTTAGATTCTCGAACCTTCGCAGGAGGCCCTCTTTTATGAGCACTCATAAACCCTCGTTCAAACATCGAGAGGCCACGCTGTTTGCTGAGTCGCGTTAGAGGCATCTGCTCGATGTGGCACCTAGAGAGTCCGACGCCACACGCAGCTGTTGTGGCAGACATATGCGGCCATTACTTGTCCCCTAACACGCGATGGAATCCATCAAACGATGTTTCTTGGTTGCTAAACCAACCTAATCATTAGGCTCACGACCCAACCGCCTGGACCTGTGATCCTCCTCGGACACTCCATGGGCGGTCTTCTCGTCGCCGATGCTGCCATAGATCCATCCAACAAAGGCCACAAACGCATCGTCGGCATGATCGCGTTTGATTGTCCATACATCGGAATGCACCCCCACGTCGTCATTAGCGGTATCGCTTCGTTGTTTGCGAAGAAGGATAAGGCGGACGATAAGGTGGGGGATAGGAGAGGCGGTATGGAAACTGAGAGGAGGATGAACGAAGGGGAAGTGGGTGAGGAGGGAGTGCATATGATTAATGAGAATGTGACGGACGACTGGGAGAGGTTTAAGAGGGATTCCCGTATGTCATATTTTCATTCTCTGTCTTTGCACTTCTGGTCGAGGCTCCGTGACCACAGTTTTCAAGCTCTAACTTACACTCTATCTAGGCCCTCAAATGTCCCATTCTCATTCCCACTCGTCCTCCTCTTCCTTCCACACAGCTCTTTCAGGACCACCCTCCCCTCCACCACTACCCCCTCGTTCGTCCTCGCCCTCACTCCCTTCCTACTCAGCCTCAACATCATCGCCCTCATCGCCACCGCCTCTACCCCCTCGCCACCCTTCCTCCCTGGCATCCAACTCAGCCTCGACTACCTCCTCATATAGCCTTCCTTCTTCGTCCACAACGGCGCATCCCCTCCTCCGCTGGGTTGTGAAACACTCTAACGAACCCTTCACAGCCTCGAAACGCTGGATCGTCGAACACTTCCAATTCGGAATATGCATGTTCGACCCTCCAGGCCTCAAAGATCGATACACACGCCTCGTCGCCTGGGACGGTCTTTGGGTGAACTACTGGACGGAATGTCTAGTCCGAGACTCTGATGACGCGGACGACCGGGAAGGGGACGAGGGGACGGAGGGTCTCGCGTTGAGGCGGATGAGTAATAGCGAGAAAGAGAAGGAGAGGTCCGTGGCGGATAATGATGCGGCATTATTGGAGAGTCAGATGGGGAGTGTGTTGCTGGACGAGAGTATTCAGAGGCAGGAGGAAGAGCATAAACGACTTTCGAGCGCTACGCTTCCTTCGATCGTCATCGAGATGGAGCCAACAAGCCCCGTTCCTACCTCTTCCTCGTCAGGCCGTGGCTCGCCGGTGCCTCATGGCCCCTTGACGAAGGCGGAGATCAAAAAACGCGCGAAAGCACAAGAGAAAGCGGATAAGGAGCGTGACAGGATTATCAAGTCTGCGGAAAAGGAGCGTGATAAAGCGGCGAAGCAAGCGTCTAAGGATCGCGAGAAGGCGTTGAAGGCGGCTTCGAAGGAACGGGAAAGAGCTTTGAAGGCGGCGGAGAAGGAGAGGAAGAAGAGAGAGTCCGAGTCGAAGAAGAAGGACGCGAGGTCGGAGCCGACGTCGAGGCATTTTGTGGTGCTGCCGACGGGACTGGGTGCTGTGCTTGGCGGAGGGGAGAAGTGGGAGAAGGTAAGGATAGATGGAGTGGAAGATGAGGTTGCGGCGCATTGTGGGTTGTTTATTAGGGATCAGAATTTGGAGTATGATGCGTTGGTGGAGAGGGTCGGGCAGAGGGTGTTGCAGTGGTGCGAACGGCTATGATGGCGGTGGTCAAGACTCGACACTTGGCTTGCTGGCTGGTTTCGATACCTTTGCACTAAAGCCTTTCCCCTGCTCTATTCTATCATGCCAATGAAACAAGGATAGGATAACCCGAGTCGCAAAATACAAGTGATTTTCTACTCAGGATGGACTTACGCTTGGTTAGTCACGTTGTGGCGCTACACTGAAGGTTTTTGGGTATCCAAGACAAGGAACCAGCGGAGATCGCAATCGTCTTAGAGACAAAGGCGTTTCTGGATTGGGTAATGCCGGAGTTCGAAACTAGTTTACTGTAAACGTCGCTCAACACGTCCACCAAAAGTCTACGGGCGTTATGAATGCTACTCAGTTTCAAGTTTTCAACTGGACCCAGCTTTCCTGGGGGAAGTATTCTGGTTGCCAGCAAGGTAGGCTTAGTCTCCCGAAGGCAGAGTAGACTAGGTTCCAACCGGGCAAGCGACGATCATCTGGCACTACAATCGACCATCCCGTCCGTTGTCTCACTTTGCTAATTGTCCTCATCGACACTGTTATTCTGGAAGACTCGCCCAGTGCTATGTGTGAAAGCCACGGGGCCGAAGAGACGGGTTTGCGTTGCAGAAGCATAGATTGTGGCCCACAAAATCCCGACGATCGAAATCCGATCGCGCTGGCGCTGCAGTCTTTTTCTTTGTAGGGATACCAATGAATAGTGCCGGAACTGGAGAAGACGTAGACAGGAAAGAAATGGAAGCCGTGCGAACAATACAAAATCGCATACTACACAAGGAAAATGAAAGGTCGCCTCGATCCAGTCACTTACAGTCAGGTTGCGTAATCCCATATAACAAATTTCAAGCATCCTTCAAGAAACTACCGACGACCTCCATAAACCTCTCTCTCTCCTCGAAGTGTGCCATGTGTGCTGAATGTGCAAATTGAACCCATTTCACCTGCTTCAACCTGGAGAGGAACGAGATGGTGCAGAGATCGTGGCTCAATTCATGATGGCCATTGAGCAGAAGCACAGGCACGTCGATTTTGGGGATATCGTCGAGTGCGGTCCAGTCACGAATCAATCCAACGGTCGAAAAGTTCTTGGGGCCCCACCTAGTACCTTATGAGCGCATTGCGAGAAGAGTGGATGACAACGATTGATTGTGTGCTCACATTGCAGTATAAACTGTCGGGTCTTTCTTGTTCTCCATGAAACCAGCCATGATCTTGCTCGGGATCGGGCTTAGGCGGCACATGAACTTTTCGTAAAACTCCTTCATCCCTTGCTGGTACTCGTCGCTCCCCACCCTCCCGTTCTCTTCGTCGAGCTTCTCCTGCACATCCATCGGCAGCATGCTCCTCAAGGCTCGCTGGCCCTCATTCCACACCTCCATAGATCCCGCAGAAGACCACACCACATACTTCCTCAGCCCCTTAGGCCTTCCCCCAGCAAAGTTCGTACCGAACATCCCACCCCATGAATGACCTATTAGATCGTACTGACGCCCCTCCTTGTCGAGACCAAGATGGCTGACGAGAGAGTGAAGCTCTGCGACGAACATGCGTTCGTTCCAGAACTCGGGACCTGCGGTCGCCATCTCGGGGAAGTGAGTGGAATTTCTGCATCCGACCTGATCATATTGGATGATGGGGATAGAGTAGGTAGAGGTGAGATCGGCGAGAGGGTCGTATGCCTCGGAACCGACGCCTGGTCCACCGTGAAGAATGATGAGTGGTATGGATGTGGCGGTGAGCTCTCCTGTGATTTTATACCACGTTTTGAGCGGTTTTTTCGCGAGAGGATAATCGAAGTCAGCTTCGCCTTCGAAAACCGGGAGAACAGCAGAGCAAGATGTCTGGGCAGTCATGATAAGGAAGAGTGGTCGGACCAGAGCGTCACGACGGATGCGAGAGGAAGGTCTATGTAGGCTTCTTTGGGGAACGAACGCAAGAAGTTGTGGGAAAGTGGGGGGCGTTGAACGTTGAGTGTTTCATCAACTCGCTTCCCACGAGCAATATGGATATCTCGGATCATCGCTGAAAGAATGCGAGAGGTAACGCGGCGTCTACTGTGATAGGAGGTGTTGAGGATGTGTGTTTTTGTTGCGAAACTGACACGAAGCTTTTCCCTCCGGAGAGATTCGCAGGCCGCGGAACTCCGACGCCAACCTCGATTAAACCTTCGCCGCCACCGATCCCGGCACTGAAGACCCCAAGATAAACAATCGCAACAATAGCTTTGCGATGCCCGGCGTCTTGTCCACATGGTGGAACACATCTCAGTGGGAGTTGAGTGGGAGTATCAGAGCCCGAAAAGGTTCGAGCGCTACTCAACTGTGAGCGATCTTCCCCAAGCGCGCTCTTCCACCCTTCCAGATACCTTAATATTCGGGACCAGCCCCCACAACCCTCGCACGTGCGCACGCGATTCCGACAAGCCCCACCAAAGCCCCACTTCTCGCCATCCTCATCTACTTTCCTTTCCTCCATGTTCAAAACCGAGCGACTGACTCTGCGCGGTTACCGTCCTTCAGACGATGAATTCTTCATGAACCTCTTCGACGAATATCCCGTCCTCGTTAACCTCACCGATGGCTACATCACACCTAACCTTGCTGGGCATAAAGCTCGTCTCGATGCCATGACAAAGTGTCTTCTTTTCGTCGTTGTCGTCGATAAAGGCAGTGGGGAGAACATGGGTTTCACCCTCCTCCAGCACCGCAACCCGCTCGATCGCAATGCAGAGATCGGTATCGCCATTGGTCAGAAGTGGTGGGGAAAGGGCTATGGGACAGAGATTATGTCATGGTTGATTCCATATGCCTTCCGCGGGCTCTCCCAGCATAGACTCTCGCTGCATGTCTGGAGGTCGAATTCCCGTGCCTTGAAAATGTATGAGAAACTGTGAGTGGCTCGAATATCATTGCCGGAGGGAGTTGAAGTTCACCGTATTGACCCTATTTTACCACAGTGGGTTCAAGCAAGAGGGTTGTATTCGCGGCGCAGTATGGAAGGATGGAAAGTGGGTGGATACCCTGTGGTTCGGCTTGCTCGCGGACGAGTATAAGCCATCTTAGAGAAACTGTAGGTTGATCGTCCGTCATCTCTCTGAGAAGGATACTTATGTGTGTACAGGACAATATTGTTTTCACGTTTGCGGCTCAATTCTTGCGAGAATGTACTGTATTGTTTGGTTGGCGCACATGGCGTACATGTGCAAGTCAGTTTGAATGGATTTATTCGTGTAAAACAGTGCAATGTTATAAGTCGTATTATTCCCTCGAGCTGGGGAATGAAAAGCCTTCCACCCCTTATCTGAGATGGCACATTTGATCAAGAGGCAGAGGTTCTCGTTTGAACCCTCGTCATCCGTCTTTCGAGTTCGCCTCCGTAACTCGTCTCCGTAACTCTCCCATACATGCAGTAGTTCATTTCTCCAAAATTTTCATGATCAAGCCGTAGTTTATACATGATGGACAGCAGCACCTTCCAAACTTGAGAACATGTATAATTAACATAGTATTCAGTACAGAAAACGATGGACAGAGTAAGACGACAAGGAAAACAGGTTGTGAACAGTAGAGCAGAGCCGTCGTGGTTGCGAGCGAAGCAGCCAAAGTCGCGACTTGGTGCGTATTGCAAGTCACCCCGGTCTTGCACACTTGACGGACACCACGGCACAGTATCAATAGACACAGAATAAAATAGATTAGAAACGAAGAGGATCAAACAGTTTGAGCTGCCTGGCGCAATGTCATTGCGTGCTTAAGCGACCAACCTGGGTTGAACCTGGGGACCCCAGAGTAATATTTATATTCTAGAAACCGAAGGGAAAAATAAACAGAGCCATCGTTCCTTGGCCGTTCCAAACAAGAGGAAGTATATCTCCATGGCCCAAACCTTTGAATGAATACGGGAAATACAGCCCGAAATCTCGGCAAAAACTTTCCTTCAAGTACTACCCCTGGCACCGTTATCCTACCCTTGACGTAATATGAAAGAGTTCATTGGACCTAAACCTTTTCTAAATCGTCCACGGCGACGCTTAACGCATCCTTACTCCCTCCCAATGTCCTGACGGTGCTTTCCGACGCCCCCGTCGACGCTAGAGCCGAAGCCGACATGCCGGATGGCAAAGGCTTCGTGAACTGAATCCGTTGCATGGCATGTCCCTCGTTCATACCATAACCGCCCCGGCGCCCGCCATCAGCGGAGAACTGCGAGGATCCGGCGGTATTGAAAGGAAGGGAGCCTGCTGTAAGTCCGTGAGTCATCGTATCAGTGTCCCAGCTCTTTCCTTGGGCAACCCGGAACATGATGAGTAGCGTTGCGATGATCTAGAATCAGTGATAAAGGTGAGTTCATCAAATATCGATAGACGCGACATGTAATATGTTCTGACCTGGACGCCGCTGAGGGCTTGGAAGAAAACTTCGTTGAGGGGGTTGTTCATGGCGAAAGGAACGAGAAAAAGGAGGGAGAAGGTGGAGAAGATAGCGTCTGATTCGACGATCATGGCGGCGATGCTCGCATATTGCGAACCGTGACTGGTGCCCATGGCGGAGACGATGTTTCTCCTGAAGACGAGGAGTCTCAACGTGATGGCGATGGTAAGGATTATGTTGAGGGAAAGAGAGAGCGAAAAGAATGGGATGGTCCAGTTGATAGAGGCCGCCGGGCTGCCAGGACTCCAAGGAGAGGATGCAGAGACCTCGAGGAGAAAGAGCAGGCCAGTAACTGGTGTTATATCAGACGGATTCAGTTAGAAAACGAGTATGTTTTGTAGAGTGGGGGAAAAGCTTACCGAAGGATCCCAAAAAGAGCAAGGAAGGAAAAAACATAATGGCCCAAAGAGCGCGACCAGTATTGTAGATAACGTAGAAGCGCCACAGCTGGATTGAAAGAGCATGAGAATAGCCGCCGAGAAAAAGAATCTTTCAAAGAAAGTCCGACTTGCCAGTAACGCATCGCACAACCAAGTCGACATAATAGCGCATACATTTCCGAGTTCGTCAATCGGTATTGAAAACGACGTCTCCTCATACACACCAGGACCGCCCGTAATGTTTCTGTTGTCGATAAACGCGAGCTGAGTAAATTGAGCGTTTGAAGCATAGAACAGCGTTCCAAGGATGAAGATGACAGAGATGTATGCCAAGAAGATGTATTTGCGTTTCGAATTGACACCAGAACGAGTGCGTAAAAGATGCCAAAAGGTCATCGCGAAGAGTGTCACCTCCGTGCCATACGCGACCCCGGCGAGTAGGGCGCCTTGGAGGAAGGACTTTTCCGTGAAGATCTGCTCGCTCGTCTCATCGAGGGAGGACGACATCTCTGGGGGTGGATGACAGGGGGTTGTAGGTGAAAAGGGCCAGTGGAGCTGCTACACTTGAGGCCTGAGGAGAGTCAGATGTCCACGGTGCTCCTTCAATAATGTCGATGTAGACGCCATCCTCCGTATCATTCCCTGAACAGCCTAGCACACGATTCGGGCGTCAAAACCCGTCTTCGTATGATGACGTCCCTGAAATAGGCGATCCTGGGAGACTTCACATCCCAGGGAGAACAAGTACTAGTAGTGTTGACAGTTGTTTGATGGTGAGCAGCGTGTCGGGGAAGAAGCAAGGCGTGTTCTAAAACTGCCCAGGCGAGGATTATCGATACCAAACCCACAACACCGTCCAATCCGGGACATAAGCGTGCTGCTAGAAGATTTCATCCCCTAGGTGCCCACGGATATCAGAGAGGCCCAATGATACAACAGTGTCAAGTTTGGCACTTCGCATATGGCGTGATGCAGCGCTCCCCACCTTTACGGGATTTGACCTTCCTTGTGTAACATTCTTAGAACGACGGCAAAATATACGCGCCGGGATCGGACCTATGGGGTGGTTGCTGGGGTCCTGGTGATGTGAGCAGTGTATATCCTCCGACATCGCCGTACTTTCGGCAGATGTAGAACGTCTTGAAACAAGCCGTTTAGGGTCAAAGGCGCTTGCGGCCCACCAGGGAAGTGACAATATTCCTCTGTGCCACCAAGGTCCAATCGGAGTGCGTTTTTGCGGGTGTAGAAAAAGAGAATCACGCTGTGTTTGCAGAGGTGAAACCATGAGGGATTCTGTACAGCACCCGGTAGGATGCTACGAGAATGTATGTTACAGTGGAGTGAGGGACAGCCCTAATGTAGTCCCGTAGTTAATTTCAGGACAACTGCGATACAATCCGATTTGGGCAAACGCAAAAAAAGGTGATTACATATGAAGCTCGGCACGGCAGAAAAATACAGCCTCAAGCAAGCCTCCAGTCCATTCAAGCCCCGCGTGCGGTTCTCGCCACCTGCTCAAACTGGTACTCTGCATCATGCACTTGATTGCAATGAGAAGCACGTCAGCGTCAAGAACACAATACTTGTAAGATAAAAAAAAAGCCAGGGAAATGGACGTAAAATCCTCACATCTCTGACGAGAGCGATCGCCTAGCCCATTATACTGGTCCGCCCTGCTGAGCTGCATCACGTCGAGGGCAGGAAGGCAGTCCACAACAGAGACGGACAGAGCATTGGTCGCCCAAGCATTCGCCCCTGTAAGAACTATGGTGACGGCAAGAAAGAGTACGAGGAGAGCTTTGAGTGAGAAGGAGGGCTTCGCCTCCGTCTTGGAGGTAAGATCTGGATAGTACGGAGACTCGAGCTCTGTGTCGAGGATATCGCCAGACGCATTGAGCAAAGGCTGGTAGGCGTCCATTGTGGGTGCTTGAGAGGAGAATTGGTGGAAGGAGACTAGGAAGCTTCGCTTCATATGGCGGAGGATTCTCAGAGCCGTGACAATCTGTGCAACCGTGACATACGCCAGAGGAATAACTGTCTGGACAGATTCTCGGCGCGAGGCTGTGAAAGATCGAGAAAGAATCTAGACGTATAATGGAAAGCCAACCTTAGCCAACCCACTGCGATACCATGACGGCAGTTTCCTCTGATGGCACGATACGCACTTATAATCAGCGATGAAGACATAAGCCAGAGCAACGCCACCATCGCATCGTCCCATTTCTGCCATTACATCCAATATGCCGTCCAAGTCATTCTCCGCCAGTCAATCAATTTGTTGGGCATTACTCGCCCTGCTGGCGTTCTCATGCTACCAAGCTTTCGAGCTGAGGGTGAAGTTGAAGATGCTGCAGGATATACACCTCGCTTTACACCCTGAAGAATTGACCTATAGTAAGTCTCTCGCATCCATCGCTCTCAGCTTCCGAGAAGCATATATCAGCAATTTTACTGACTTCTCGCATGCGTTTCCTGCAAATAGCATACAAAGATGGCAACCACCCGAATACGCTCCCTATCCACGTCAAGGAGACCGCGATGGAGGTCGAGTGGCTAGACGAAGAAGTCTATGGCCTCTACGCTGACGAAGACTGGGCGTCACTCTTCCCCGGAGACTCGGGCTTCGTTTTTGTGGGTCCTCCGGTCAACGACACCAGCTCCGAGTGGAACGCCAATGTCTTCGCAATCGGCATGTTCCATCAACTGCACTGCCTCGACGTCTTCCGCCACTCATACGTGGCTGCTAAAGCGGGCGTCCTGGCCTATCCGGGCAACGGCACAGGTTTCGATCATCACATCAACCATTGCCTGACTTATATGAGAGAGATGGTGTTATGTGCAGCAGATACTACGCTCATACATACCAGGGATGTGGACGAAACACTGGGTAGAGGGAAGTACGAGGCGACGAGTATCGGCACGGTGCATAGGTGCAGAGACTGGACGCAGGTCAGGAAGTTCGTAGAGGACAACAAGGCACCGATGTAAAACTTACAGAGGTTGTATAGAAGGTCGTGCGATATGCCACAGGTCGAATGTACTTCCTTTGTCTCAAAAGCTTGAGCGACTGCCTTCTTGTATGTAGCACTTTTGTGTCAAGACCGCCATTTTTGGGGCCAAGGGCGCACGAGAAAAGAGTTTCTGGGCAGAGAAGTACCAAGAGACATAGAAGCTTGAGGGGAAAATGCGAGCAAGATGTAGAACACAGGTTGTCACCCAGAGAGAGAGGACGAGAATTGAAGCGAGCATGATATTTGAAAGTCGGAGTCTGTACGCCACTGATAAATCGATTGTGGCGTGTGGCTCAAGGTACAGTCGTTTACCGGTCCTCTAGACACCGAAACCGAATCATATCGATTCAGTGGCTACGAGTCCTTAGTACAAGAAGGAAAATATGTAATGCGCTCAGAGAAATTTTCGTCCTCCTCAATCAACCAAAAAATCGGCGACAACCTTCATGTATCTCTCCCTTTCCTCGTAATGAGCCATATGAGCAGATTCTGCGAACTGAACCCACTTGACCTTATCCAATCTATCGAAGAACGATACCATACAGCTGTCTTGTCCTTCATCGTAACGTCCGTTGAGTAGCAACACGGGAACGTTGATTTTGTGGATATAGTCGAGCGCAGACCAATTCTTCAACGTTCCGGTGACGAAGAACTCGGAGGGACCCCACCTGCACGCCACACAGAGAACATCAGCACCGAAAACACTGAAAGGAGATGCAAAAAAGCGGGGTAACTTGCATCACCGAGTAAGTCGTCGGGTCCTTTCCAAGCTCACCGAGCCCGTCCATGATCTCCTCAGGAACAGGATCGAGACGGCACATGAATCTAGAATAGTACTCGAGCATAGCGCCCTGGTACTCATCACTCTCCGTCGTCCCATCCTTCTCGCATCTATCCATCACATCCTGCACCTCCTTCGGTAAAGTCCTCCTCAACTTGTTCTGCGCCTCCACCCAGAGGTCGATCGATCCCGCTGACGACATGATAATGTACTTCCTCAACCCCTTCGGTCTCCCAGCAACAAACGTCGTCCCGAACATCCCTCCCCACGAGTGCCCAAGTACGTCGTACTGCCTTCCTTCACCATCAAGACCGAGATGTTTGATCAGGGAGTATAGTTCGGCAACGAAAAGATTCTCGTTCCAAAAGTCTGCACCAGCCTCGGCTTTGTCCTGAAGGTGAGTGGAGCGTTTACAACCGACCTGGTCGTATTGTATGATAGGGATGGAGTGTGCGATTGTGAGGTCGACGAAGGCGTTGTAGGCTTCTGAGCCAACACCCGGGCCGCCATGGAGAATGATGAGGGGGATTGAGCTCGGAGTCAAGTCTCCCGTGATTCTGTACCACGTTTTGAGTGGTTTGCCTGCAGCGAGGTAGTGGAAGTCTGCCTCGCCTTCAACGACGGGAGGAGTAGTAGAGGTAGACATGATGAGACAAAGGTGATGGTCAGAAGTTATGGGCAGTACGAAGTCGTTACGAAGTATTGTCGTAGTAGGTCGTAGTACGAGTTATGTACGTTATCAGAATGTTGTATCCTGGTCCATCATTCGGCTTTGCACGGACTGGTTCCCATTCCCATGGGAGTCCCAAAAAGAGCGATATACGCAGCTGCTACCCTCTTCCATTCGATGGTCCGCGGAAATTGACCCCTTCTCGGAAACTTTGGCGCTTATCGGTGGACATACAGTGTGATGCTGGGAGCGGGCGCACTTTTTTCCATGTATAGCGCTCCTTGTTACCGGATTAGATGGCCGCGTATATTATAGGGACGATTGGATCTTATGCCGCTGGAAGGATGCAGCTGCTCGGGGGCCTGGTGCAGCCGCCAGTTGATACACACGCTTCCAAATTAGCCGAAACAAAAATACACATATGCATAACACAAGGTGCGCCCGACAATCGATAAAGCATCATGCATCAGACGGCCCATGTGCAATGGGTCATGATGACAGTGGGACAAAAAGACCTGTTCCATGGATACGAAACGAGTAGACAGAAAGGAAGGAAGGCTCATAAGCCCATTACAATCGTTTTGAGCTTCGCAAAATCAGGTGTCCCGAGTCCGGTGATAGGATCCCAACCTCTCGTACACTGACGGAACGTAGGAAATTCCAAAAGATCCGGAGGGATTAATGATTAGGCCCAGTTTAGATAAAACATCACAGCGACCGTTACTCACGTTGAAACCTTGGGTCCCGCACCCGGGATTATTCCCGACGAGGATGTCATTCAGACCTTCAAACCCCTTGGAATACAACATAGGATTCAACCACCCTAGAGGGGGCTTTCCTGCATTGATTCTGGCATCGTTCAGCATGGAAATGATTGACGCGAAAGTGGGTGTGGCAGCGGACGCGCCGCCAATTAAGCGCTGCACGCCGGCAAGAAATATCAGATAGAGGTCTCCTTGAGCCGAGACATCAGGAATCGGAGCACCCTCGCTATGTAACGGGAAGAGAAAACGTGTAGAGAGCAGTTAAACCACAATGCGGACACTCAGGCGAGTTGGAGAAACGTACGGATTGAAAAGACCGGCGTACGTATCCTTAGGAAATTGCTCGAAGAAGGATGCGACAGCTTCGTCGGCATATGCTGGTCTCTGAAACTGTCGGAGAAAGAGCCAGTCCACAGACAATGAGTAGAGTGATTATACTTACACACCGCTGTGCGTTCAGAATAACTCACATAATCACTGAAACCACCTCCACTCCCGAACCTCGTCGTCGCCACCTCAGGTGCGAATCCCTGTGTCGCCCCAACGGCAGTCACAAAAGGACAACTAGCCGGAAAGTTGGCGATGAATCGGGTCGCGTTACGACCATCGTTGGTGGTACACAGTTGGGTAGGATTAGGGTCTACACCGCCTACCCCTCCGTCCCCAGACCCGAAGAGAAGGGATACTCCGCGAGCCCCTTGAATCAACATAAGAGATCAGGCTTTATACAGATCAGCAGGCAAGCGTACCAAGTTGAGCATAGCCTTGACAGACCCTCAAAGCATAGCTTTTGGGCACTGTTCTAATGAGCCGGTTGTAGTCGTCACTACCATGAAAGCCGAAATGATAAGCAATACTGCTCACTGCTCCTCATCGCCGTAGGATGTGGATATCGTCTGCGGAACGTTCGGGTGGGATAAAACATAATCGAGCCACTATATATCGGAAGTTTGAATTTAACACTTCAACGTTGATAAAATTCATAGTGTAGTGTCCTTCTTACATCGAGATATGGTTCATTCATGTCGGTAGGGACATTCAGATCAGGTTTAAAAGGCGCCCTGCCTCCTGTCGAGTAGAACGTTGCCGGGGTAGGAAACGTCAATCCAAATGCCTAGTAATATTATTGTCAGCGACAGTAATTACGTAGGAGGGAATCAGCAGGCTAACAAACTGTACATCCAGAGACGCCTCGGGGCCAGCAGCAGACAAGTTCTGTGAATTTAGACCACCTATGAAGACAGTTATTGATGGACTGAGGAGGAGCAACGCCAGATATACCGTTGATCAAGATTTCCTTGAACGAAGAGTCTATAGCGTCTGAGCGCTGTTGAGCGAAAAAGGAATGTAAGTCTTGCTTGTTCGCAAATCTAAAATGGCCAGACTCCATCACAAAATTGTAAAAAACGCAACAAGTAGAAAATTTACGAACTCTTCTAAGTAGCCAGTAACGGCTATCTGGTTTCCGTTATCCCTAGTGGTGTTGTATCCGACAGCGTTGTATATCTGCTTCAAACACGACACTGTGATTCTCGTGCGGCAGCCCGGATCGATTCCTGTATGAGTCGAAGAGAAATTTGACTCAAGTCCAATGACATCAGCGACTATGTTGGCGCTGCCTTCGTCGTCCCAGATGAATGAGGCCCGAAAGCGTCGTGTACGGGAAAACATGGTCGTAGGTTGTATGAGTTGTATGTGGTCGTTGAGGTGTGCCGGAAGACTATATTCCGTCGTTCTGACGAGACTGCTGCCGTCATCGTGCGTCCACACGTGATAGGTCTGCACTTATATTTAGTGTAAATTTGAATACGTGATAGACTGCCACTGACCGTATGAAGCATAATTTCGACTAAGCCAACAGGAAGCGCAAGATTCAACCAGTCTCCAGCTGGCGATCGCGTGACATCACGGTGGATGTCCACACCATGCATCGTGAGCCATTCTTCTACCAAGTTCACACTCTCCCGCTTAGGTTTGACGAGAGCTTCGACCTCTTCTCTCGTGAGGTGAGCGCCATACCGCTCATGAGCCGGATCACTGACTTGATACAAGTGCCGCTCTAGAGCAGCGAAATCCGACTGGGGCAGCGCAATGCGGAGATGCAGAATATGATCAGGCGGGGCTAAGCCAAGATTCTTCCAAGACTGGGGGGGTTCGTCAATGTGCTCCTTGACAGCGATATTCGAGAAATTAAAACCCGAGGTAGCAAGAGGAGCAGATGTCGCTAGCAGAACGACTAGGTAGAGGTAGAAGGCCATCAAGCAGAGTCAAGCGGTTTACTTAATCGGCTTTCAGTTCTCCGCACTTGATCTGGATTTGGCGAAGAGCAAGCGCGTTTATGTAGGAATCAAGTAGGAATTCATGATGTTGAAGTTTTCAAGTGAGCCGGAGCCAGTCGTTCGGTATCAGTATGGGAAGATAAGATGATATTTCGAATTGGGTAAGCCTTCGACCAAATGTTCGTCACCTAGAAATATTTCTAACCGTGTCCTTCAAGTTGCCCAGTTCGCCGAATATCAGCCTGGTCTCGACATGAATTACAGCAATTGGTAGCCCTGAGCGGCGATCTATTCTGTTTCCTCGCTGCAGATGCGAAATAGCTTTGCAATTACCTCTATACCTTCATCATGATGCATCTGTCGGGAGGATTGTTTCGGTCGCGAATAGTACAGCCTGATGGAGAATCCCATGCGAATCCGTAACACATCGAATACGAGAATCAGGACTCGCATGAAGAAAGAAGACCATATCGTCTGATGTGGATGAAAATAGCACATCTACGGTTTTCAAAACCACCGAGACCCCCGCTATAGAGTATCTGATCTGGAGACTAACCTTCGTTCATCACGCCCAACCGAGCACAGCCAGGCTCCGCCGGTGCTCCCAGCCTCATCCTTTGCGAATCGCTCGTATCGGTGATACGGGCTGGCAGATCGGTCGCAATACTTGCATCAACAATACCGAGTTTAGAACAATAAACTCCTCACAAACCCAGTGTGAGTTTCCTTTCGGCGTATTCGCATTTCTCTGTATGTTCCGTCAAGCATAGCTTCTTTTTTTGGGGACAGAGGGGTCCATTTCCCCTTCACTAAGCGCTTTACAATTGTTAAACTCAAGTCACATGGTGAGTTACCGAAGATATCGTATCCTGGTACTTGCATTATATCTGCCCGACTTTCGTATTCTGACCGTGCCTTTCGTCAAACAGGGAGAAGCTGAGCGAATAGCCGTGGTCCATCGCACTTGCATTTCTGTCTCATCGCCGCCCGCGGTGATACAAGCGCTGCGATGATCACACGCGTGATACGCCCAAATGCGTCCCTCGAAATGGAACATAGGTATTGCCCCCGGACACTGGCGCTCTCTGAGCAGCAGCGCCGCAGAAGGCAAGATGATGGTCAGAACGAATGCATAGCCCATCATCCAAAACCTACGCCACGCTGTTATTCAGTGGATGCCCTTGTGATGCTATATAAACGGTCTCTCTTTTTTTCCCAACTCACAACCCGCGCAAGTCACTCGTATCCCCACCATCCTTTTTGCATATTTGCACTCAACAATACATTTCTCAAGATGCTCAAACTCTCGTCGTCTATCATTATGACATCCGTGGTTCTTTGCCTCAGTGTCCTCTACGTCTCAGAAGGTGACAGTCGCCACTCTTCTCTGTCTTCGTGTATCAATTACTGACGCGAGAGCATAAAAACAGTTGGTGCAAAGGCCATTTCTGTCGAATCTCGAGGGGTTTCCTTCATTAAGCGCGAAGGTTTCGACAGTTTATTCCCTACCGCAGATACCGCCGGCCTTGAAACCGCACCTGACCTAAAGAAAACCGGTGAGGCTCGTGGTGAGCTGAAATTCACTACTTGACGTGGAGAATTCTGACTAACACATCTTTCTCTTTGCAAGACATCGCGGCCCGGGATGCTTTCTCTATTCTTGACCCCACGGCAAACACTACCGATCTGAAACCCCAGGAAGACAATGATGCATAATTGTCTGCTGTGGTCAGTTGCCACAGAATGTAAGTTTCACATTCCAGTAATCCCATAGTTGGCTGTCCCTGTGCTTCAACAATGCTTACCAAACTTCGTGGACGTAGAGTTTAACATGGTAAATCTGTGTCTTTGCCGAATCCGTGCACTATGATGGGACATGGGTGGATATATATTTCGGGGATTAAGACCTTTCCTGTACTATACCGTTGTAGAGCTATCAGAAAGATGAGGAACTCCGGAGTTCGAAAGTGTTTGACATGACGTTAAGCACCATGGAAAATTTGAGAAATTGAGAAAAGTTTGTGAAGTAGTAAACGAATGACCTGAAATCTCACAACCTCAGGCCAACCAAATGGATTATCGAAGCAATAAATAATGGTCAGCTCCTATGGCAAGGTTTAAGTGATCGTACTTCATACCATCATGTCGACGCAGTACCACGTTGACGAGCTTGCTCTGGGGCAATCGAGTAGAGTTGATTTTATATCATCCCCTGCACTCTCCTTAAAGGCTCATCGAATATGACGCAGCAGAATGAAACAATTTGCACTCGAAATTATCTCAGTACCATACATTGAGAGCGGCTCACACGCGTCAGCGAATGAGTACATGTAAGAATGTGACTTCGAAAGTGGTTCACGGTCAAGGGCCACCCAGAGGGCCTCTTGCGGGGATGCGATTGAAAAGCTATGCAGTCTTCACGTTGGTTTCCTGCATTTATTATACATTATTTAAGATCGAATAAGAAGATAAAAAGAGTAAAATAGTCCGTTGTAGGCCTACACCGCCGACCGTATCTGATAAGGAAAAAACATTTGCGGCCTGATCCGGGTTGAGGGTTGAATCGACCTCAATCTGACCTCATTTTGACCATCAGGCGAGTATCAGTCTCGAATGAGAGTCGCCCAATATGCGGGCTGATCTTAATACGACCTTATTTTGGCTGATCTCGAACCGAGCTCAGGTCCGGTGGGCGGTGTACTGGCAGCCACAGAGAATCAAGGAAGAAGAGGAATTTGAGTTCATCTCGATATGCACGATCGAAAATAATAATAAAAAACGCAAAAATCAAGTAACGGTAAACGGACGGTTATCTCTTCTTCCGGGCTTCGTTTGACTTGTTAGCGTTGAGTCTAGAAGAACGTCGAAGAGCGGGAGCTTCAACATTCGGAGTTGTGGCGATCGTCCTTGACTGCCGTGTCTTTCTCTGTGTCGCAGAGGGGCTTGCTTCAGTCGACGAAAGAGTAGGTGGAATGACTGTTCGTATTAGAGGTCAAGCCAATAAGCACGCAAATATGTGGCAAGAATCTTGACAGACGTCACGTACCCTTTCGACGCTTCGCATGAGGCTTCTTCGTCTCCACAACGGCTGCCTCCTGCGCAGGCGCGGCATCATCGATCTCAACGTCGATTGCCTTCCTCTTGCCTCTACGGATAGCGTCTGACGCGGAAGTAATTGTTTCCTTTGTCGCCAAAGCAGGTGTATCGACATCATCGAGTGGAGAAGGGGGAGCGATATTAGGTAGAGCCCGCTCACGCTGTAAGGCTCGGCCTGGTGCGGGCACGCGAAGATTAGCCCGACGAGAAACACAGGTGTCCAGCGCAGATGTGCGAGTGACGCTCGACGAAGGGCGACCATGGTTGTCCTCGTGCGTAGGGGAAGCGAGGGGGATATATTGAGCTGCTTCGCGTTGTAACGGTCGTGCTCGAGTCCGTCCAACGCGAGGAGCACTAAGAGTGAGGCCGCGGTCTACACTTGTACTAGTCCTCGTCGTCGTAGCTCGACGGAAAGTACTGTTGGTAGGAAGCCGCGAAGAGGAGGGTGACTGGACTGGTGTCGAGCGTGGGTCGTCAGGGTGTTTGGTGCACTGAGAGCTTTTCAGTAAGGGGGCTCCAGAAGTTACGAGTATACCAGCAAGTGTGTCGGGCTCGACAAGAGGGGTGTCTGGTACGGTCGAAGGTCGCGGTAGTGTAGGGTTCGCCGCAGGAGCACTGGTGGAGTCAGGAGTTCCAGACGGATACGGGGTCTGGGGGTGAATACCAGGGGCGGCACGCGCAGCCTGCGAGATAACTTCATACTGGGCCTCCCAGACATGCTTCCAAAAACGTCGAAGGGCATTGTCTAAATCCTTGTCAGAGACACGGGGATGAAGTAACCGTCCTCGAGTTCGGTCTGCATCTCGGGTAAGATCTAGTAGGAAGACACTCTTCCATGGTGGAGTACGCGGCCTCTCTTCGGGTCTCATACCTGCGTGCTTGCTGCCATTGGGATCTTCGTCCGTCCGTTTTTGCTCTGACAATCTGGCACCATCGAAGTCGATCGAGTACCTGACCCGGCGTCTTTCGAGGTCCGCAGCGTAATCAAACTCGATCTCTTGATCGTCTCGAAGACGCGCATGCTGGAAATCGATGATGTGAACGCCAAGGTCCGCGTCGATGAGGATGCTGTCGAGGGTGGTTTCCTTGTGGTTGTGAATGATACCTAAGGAATGCATAGTCTCAAAGATGTCCACGATAAGTAATTTCACTTCTCTCAGCATGTCTTTCTGCACTGGGATCCAGAACGCAGGATGAGGGAGGTCGATCTCAAAATAAGCCATCCCTGATGAAGGGCATGAAACAGTCCTGACTGATGGCGTCCTTACGTGTGTCTTCAGGCTCTCGTAGGCGGAAGACGCATATATGCGTTTCTACTCGGCGGAAAGGATCATCAACTTAAGCAACAGTAATGCAACAGAAATATATATCTGACCTCATGCTTGAACATACGCCGGTAGCCAGTCTTGTCTTCTGGATCAAATGGATAACTGTAAGGAGATAAGTCAACATGGGCGTTCTACAGGCGATAGATCCAGAAGAGCGCAAAAAGCCCACATTTTTCGCATAACATATTTTTTCCTGTGTGCATTGTAGCAAGTAGTCCAAGGCGGGGGGCCAACATCGGAGGACTTTGCCCAAGGAGTCTCCACTACCTTGACAGAAGGATGCTTGGATTCTGACCGTAGTTGCGCGATGGCGCGCGACTGCCGCTTTTCGAAGAGGTCAGGGTCGTTGATTGGTCCTTGCATAAGGTCCTGATGAGTGGGAGTAATGACGTTGCAGAGATTTAGGGGCGATGCCCGAGAGGAGGAGGAATCAGTCGTCCAGACAGCTTGGGGGAGAGAACAGAGAGTGGGCGAGATCAGTGGTGTCCCACTGCTTTCTCGGGTCGGGCTACTTATAGGCGGGCTCGGGTCAAAGCATCCATTGTTTTTGCGGGAACGTGTGGCCGCACATGATCCGTGTTTCACGCCTAGCTCCATCGATATCGCGAGAAGAGCGTAGCAGGACACAAGGGAACAGAAAGAGTTAAACACAAAGGGACGCCCGAGTCAGGTTGATTTTCTGGGTGGCGTCGGAGATGGCCGCGACGATGGCTGTGCTATTAGGTGCATACGCCACCTACCTATGACCTTTGCTTTGACCGACGGGCCTGCACCTTGTTCCGATTTCGTCGAAGCTCAAAAGGCAAGAGTTCAGAGCTGAATTTCATTCTCATAATTTCTTTGAGGTCAGGGTACCCAGAGGTCAAGGGACCGAAACAGCGCTGGGGCCACGTCAAGAAACTATCGGCACTAGTACACCGGAGGAGAAACACGTTTGTATAGCTACATTATATCGACTGTGAAACCTCTCAGACATAGAGCTACAGATGATATCACTTATTATCATCATGAACGAAATACCCATCACGCACCTGCCATGACCTTCCCTGAAAAACAAACAAAAGTAACCCGATCTAATGATCCGCTCCCCTAAACCCCACCTCGACCAACTTAACCTTCCACTCCTCCCCAACCTTGACTTCCGGCCGAACGACATCCCTGATGGCTTTTTCCTTATCTTTCTCCCTCTCTTCCATCCTCTTCGCCCAACTGTCTACAGGCTCCTCGCCACTTCCTTCCATGCCCCCCTCGGCAGCGGTAGACTGAGGCTTCGTCCATATCTCGTCGATCGCACCTCGAAGTTCAGTTTCGAAGGCAGAGAGTTCGGATTGAAGGGAACGGGATTCGGCACGGTGCTCTGGTGTCAATTGGAGCAGATGTGGAATGAGGTTGCTGGCATCATCTTGATACGACCATGGAGGGTAAGCGATCATATTCTGGAATAAACGGATGTAACAGGCCATTTGGGCACGAAGACGTACCTTGGACTATTCCAAACTTTGTGACCAGCTTCGTGATCGACTTGAGCAGGTATTCCTCTTCGTCTACCGTCCCCTTCCGCCCAGACCCGACCTTGCGCTCCATTTTCCTCTTCGAGCGTGAGCTCCGCCTATGACGGGAATTAGTACGAGAATCAACAGTAAAAGAAGGAGGGCATACTTGGACGTGGTTTTGGATACATTTGAAGGTGCAGCCGTATATCGCGTGAATGCAGTAAACTGCGACACGTCCGTCATCACATCCACATTATGCAGCTCTGTGTCCTCATTGCCGTAGTACGCGTCTGTGAAGCCAGGTCAGCAGACATCGAGCCCGAATTAGGTGTAAAGGCAGCTTACCCGGCTCTTCGACCTTCCTGACCCTCAGCTCCCTAACTCTCACGACCTGCTTTCTCAGTTGTTCCCTCATCTCCCCAATCTCTTCCGAGATCTGTGCGCGAGACTCAAGTGTACCTGGATGAATAATCTCTTCCAAAAGCTCTGGTCTCGAATGCCGGGTTGCCTGCGCCAAAGAGGTGAGTTGCCGCTTTTGAGGGAAATCAGGACAATGGAAGAAAATACGCACCACTCGACGAGCCTCAGAAAACTCGTTACCCTGTACAAGAGCGATAACGGCTTCGCGAACGTCGTTCGCGTAGTCGAGGAGCGCAAGGCTAGCTTCGGCGTATCGTTTCTTGGACGTTAAGTCCTCTATATCATCAAACACACAATGTGAGAACTTGCAGTTGTTTAGAAAACAGAGTGTGGTAAGTCGTACCGGCAATCCGATAGGCCATCGCCTCGATATCCTCTTGTGGCGTATTTTCTCGTTCTGCGAGGTCCATGAGCTCACGCCACTGTAGAGCTTTCTCGTAGGCGATCATGGCTTTTGCGGACTCTGTTGCCTCTACGAAGACTAGAGAATATGATCGACCCATCGTTGGTGTTGTCTTCAAAGTGAGTGTTAGGTGGAATGGAACATACTGATGGCCGCTTGTTTGAACTCTCGACGCTCGAAAAGATACTCGCCATACATGGTCAAGACAGTCTGCGGCAAGTACGTCAATTATGCAATCTGGGATTCAGGGAAAGTTTGTGAGCGTAAACATACCGGGTACTCCTCCGTCCCATTCCAAAGCTCGAGGCCCAACTCGTACAATCGATGTTTCTCCAGGTACTCCATCGCCTCATCAAAATGTTCCGATCCTTTCGTCATGTCATGTACATCAGCACCGCAATTTATCGACCGTGGAGTGCATTGGGGTGGAGTATGCTGACCTGCAAGCTTCAAGTTCCTCAGCGCACCCTCGTATCTCTTGAGATGATCGTCGATCCTGAACCTCTGGTAGTACTTCTCCAACGCTCGAAGTTCACGGAGGAATGGGAGGTATTCTCGTGGATCCTAGAAAACATGACCACCAGTTTATTAATGGCTGTTCGGTCGAGACTATGCGTCAGGAGAGGATGAACCACCTTTTGTGCATGCTGGGCTATCATCAACACGAGCTCGAAGTCATACATTCCCAGCGCTATATCAAAAAGCGTATTCGCATCCACCAGGAAGATGATATACTTCACTGCCTCTTCAACCAGGGTCGGATCTTCAACTGGTACCGACAAAAAGTCACATGAGCTCGTTGAGACGTAAATGACCGAGAGAGAAATAAGGGAGATGGTAAGGAAGAGAAACATACCCTTCAACCTCAACAAAACGCCTAACCCCGCCTCATGAGCTGGGGGTCTCCTCACGACATACGCCGTCAATATCGAGTTCACATATTTCTTGAGATCACGTCGCTCGAGCTCAATGCGGATAGCGTCGCAGAGGGAGGCGATGATCTCAGGTGGTTGTGTACCGCTCCTAGATGCAGTCCCAAGATGGGCATGTCATACGAGTTACAATGATGAAGAAGACAGTTAAGTCGGGCGATGGCTAGGAGAGTTGGAGAAACGAGGAAAGTAAAGGTGGAATACGCACCCCAAACTCGTTAGGAACAAGTTCACATAATCCACCTCGTCCACCTGATCTAAGAAACTTCCCAGCCTCTCTCTGAACTTCTCCGGATCGTGATCAACCAGCACATTCAGATCTACTCTGTGTTTGCGACACGCGAGGAACGCTTTCCTGTAATTTCCACTGTACCAACGTCAGTCTTTCCATTTGCCGTATGTCGGTCTCGACGGAATGCATGAGGGATGCAGAATAGAGGGGATAAAGCGAAAAAGTTCAAAGGACATACGCATCCACATCATCCCTAACAACCCTCATGACCATCGCCCTCGGATTAATCGTCTCCAGATTCCCCCTCGGCATCTGCAGCACGAGGCTCATCGTGCTGGGCACGGCCACTACGATCCTCGATCCCCTTTCTACTCTTCTCTTTTCCGTCCCTGCTACTTCTTTTCCAGTTCCTCCTGTCCCTCCTCCTGCACTGGATCCTGCGCCTGCGAGCAAACCAGCCTCTGTGGCAGAAGCACCATTCAATGAAGAGATAGGAACGTACCACGACTCGTGCGAAGTCGTGGTATAGATCACCAAGCCAGATACGATAGTGAATGAGTTCGCATTTTGGGATAAGATGCGATTTGAGTCCTTCGTTGAGTTTACCGCACAGATCAGCGTGCCAGAGCGGGAAAGGCCGATGTAGACTGTTGTCGCTGGAGTCGAAGATGAGGAAGTAGTGGAAGTGGTGCGTTCGACTTGGTCGCATTGTGTGCCTAGGTCTGCGACGAGGTTGAGTGCGAGGGCGTTTGGTTCGCTCGTTACTATAATCAGTGAATGAAGAGGTAAAAATTGTCGAAGTCGATTATGTTAGGCATGTATCCGTCTCGAATGAAGAGAACTCACGATCGAATACCGCTCCTTTCTTGTCATGCACTGCAAGCGCCCCATCAGCACCCTCTGCTACTTGAACAAACCTCCACCCAGGACCATCCAACGACAACTTCTTTTCCTCTATCTCATCCACCTTCACTTCCTCATCATTCCCACCAGCATTGAAATCCACCTTCAAGATCTTCACTACGTCCTTCCCAGCAGCCATATCACATCCTAGTACCCCGACTCTCCATCCCGTCCCATCCTGATGCCTCACAACGACAGCCTCCCGCCATCCAACGTTTTCTCCACCTTCCTCTCCCGCCGACCCCCTCCAGACCAACACCGGCCTAGCAACCTTTCCCCTTCCAGGCCCCACCCTCGTCCCCAACTCCGACATCTCGATCTCCCCACCACCCCAGAGCACAGCTAAGACCTCGCTCGTCCGCTCGCCCATTGCAACCCCTGCGTTCGTTGCTGTAACTGCTCCCGAAAACTCCTTCGACCCGGGGACGAGACATATATGCGCCGGCGTCCTCCTCCTCTCCATCCTAGTCTTGGACGCTAGCGATGACGATGGCCGTGCAGACAAATCGAACGTAAATCCAGCCATGGGCGGCGGGACGTTCATACTCCTAAACGGCGTCAACAATATATTGGTGCCGTCGATGACTGCGACGGTGCCTGTGTCGTGCGGGGGTGCGAGGGGTGAGGCGCATGTTGTGAGGGTGTATGAGTGATATATTATTTGGTCTGTTGGGAGACATTGGAAGTAGTGAGTGAGTTTCGTGGACATGTAAGTGGGGTAGAGGGGTGAGACGTACCGGCAGTAGTCAATATAAGTTCGAGTGGTCGTTCGGGATGCCATCGCACCGAAGTGAAACGACCTTTTCGAGATGTAGGCGATGTTGCAGAGTCGGCGGATGGTGGCGGTGGCGGAGCGGCAATCTCGTGTTTGAGGTACCTGTACATGATGATGTACGCACACATGCATAATGAGTACGGATATCAGGTGGTGGAACAGATGTTTGGTTGAGCCGGGGCAGAGTGAGACATACCAATGATAATTCCCAATCGTCCACAACTGGACTAACAACCCGTTCGCATCAGCACATAATTTCCTCTCTCACTTCAAAGTAGAGAGAGCACTCACAAACATCGCCCTCGCCACCCTCCACCCAAATCCCCAAGACACCCCCATCCCCACTCCAACTCACCTCCCTTACTCTATACCCCCACCTCATCCCCTTCCCACCATTCACATTGACATTCAACCCCTTCACGCCCTCCGCACCCCCCAAGCGCTCCCACTCCCTAATCCCAAACTCGCCATGCCTGAGCCCATTTCTCTCCAAAAACACAACATCATGCCTCCCCTCCCTTCCACTCGCCAATCCCTCCACTTTCGACTCCTCACCACCCTGACCCGCATGCTGCGGCGCGAACCTCTGCGTGCTCACGATCAGCCCACCCGCGCCCGCAGGTCTCCACGCCACATTGTGTTCCATCCCCGCTACGGGCTCTGACGTACTCTGGAGGACGCCGTCGCGGTTGTAGACCCGTAGGACTCGTCTCCTGAGCCTGTTTTCGGGGGATGATGTGGGAGGGGGAGCGGGGGTGAGCGACGAGACGACGAAGTAGGCTCCGTCGGCGCGCCAGGATATATGTGGGAGGTTGTCGTCGTCTGGGGAAGAACCGATTCCCGGGAGGGAGTGGGTTTGTGTTTGTGTTTGTGTTTGATTTGGGGCTGAGGTGGAGTTGGAGAGAGGGGAGGAGGATTGAGCGGCTGCTTTTCCGAGCGAGCCGTGGAATTGGGTTTGTTTGGAGCCCCAGCCGAGGTTTATGGGCGTGTCTGATGAAGAGAAAATGTGTTAGAACGACAAATGTAGAAGTGAAGGAGTGAGCAGGATCGTGAGGAGGGCTTTGAAGGACGGATGGAATGTGGAGACGAGAAAAGAAGACGGAGAAGACGTACCTTCGCCGAAGTCGGAGGTGTGAAGCGGAGATTCATGCAGAGGGTCGAACGTCGATGTCATAAGTACGAGCTTGTTCTCCCCTGTTCAACCGTCAGGTCATGCCAAAGTTAGCAAGGGCCATAGAAGATTGTTATCCAGCAAATTGCACGCAGACCTACCGGTGACGAGGGTGAGTAGAGACGAATCAGGACTCCATTCTGCAGAGAGGATGCCGTCTTCAACGGAGCCAACCACCTCAAACTGCATGATAGAGTAAGGAATTCAGAATGTTAGCTTGTTCTAAGAGCTGTCGGACATGAAGATGTGGCAGGTTTGCAGGTGAGTCAGTGACGGGCAAATGTTGTATCACCGACTCCGGAGAACATGCTTGGGTTCGGTAAAGACTTGTGTGGCGTCGTAAGGGCCACACCATTCTTTTAGGTGCATTCGATCGTTTTTTGGTGCCCACATCACTCGTAACATCGCAGAGAACGAAAACCAATTCAGAATCTGATGTTTAGATTCCCGAACGCACCTCCGGAGTTGGATCATCCATCGGCAATGTCGCAATATCTCCTCCTCTCGAGACCAGCACGAGCTGTCTCTCATCCAACAGTGGAAATATTGAGACCACCTGCGGCGTAGCATCCGGGACGGAGTGATTCTTTGGAGTTGTCAAAGACGATACAAGTGTCGCAGGAGACGAGGTCTGCGTATTCATAGAACGAGGATATCGAAAATATTTGAGTGTTTCGCAAGTCGAGGGTGGAGAATGAACGCACTTGATCGTCCAGGCCTATAGCGTCGATCTTCCAAACATCGACTACTACATTCGCATCTCCATTGATCCTTTCAGATGTCATCCATAGCGTTCCATTGTCGGTGTCGAGGACTGTAGAGGTGATGCTGCCAGAGTTGAGGTCGCCGAACGTGCGTACACTCGTTTCAGCGAGCGCGAGATTGCGCATGGTGCCACAGACAGTATACCACTAGCACAGAGGCCGGCAAGTATATCTCTCTAAGAAACAAGGCAGAGGATGTTCTGAAAGCAAGTAAACAGAAGACACAAGATTTTGTGGCCCTCAAAGTGGAGGACGAATGAAGCTTGGAGGATTTCTGAGATCTAATCTAATCTAAGTCTACATCCCACGTGGTTATTATCTGTACGCTTCCTTTTCCGATCTAGAATTTGTCGATCTCTTTTTCAACTCTTCTTCCGTCCGCCTTCGCCACAAACTTGTCGGTTTTCAGAGCTGTTGTTTCTTTTAGCACTCTAAAGCGTACCTTGAATAGCTAAGGTGCCTTTTGTCTCTTTATCTGCTGCCCCAGTATGAACGGCGAACCATCCACATCCTCCAAACGTTCTCGTCCAAATGACAATAAAAAGGACGGCAAACGTCCTTACAGACACCACAACCAACAACCGAAAGATGACGCTGGAGCTACTGGGATATCTAAGCTCAAAGCTTCACTGCGCCAGACGCGGAGATTGCTCGCCAAGGTACGTCCCTATAGGCTATACTTCTCGATGTAACTACCAATGCTGACATTTGTCACATTTGTGTTATCATACATTGTTCTGTGTTGCACCTATCAGGATACCCTCGCACCTAACGTCCGTGTGCAAACCGAGCGTCGGCTCAAGTCCCTGGAGGGTGACCTCGCACGCGCAGAGCTAGCGTCAAAAGAGAGGACTATGGCGGTCAAGTATCATCGCGTCAAGTTCTTCGGTGCGTCTCTTTCTTTTGACCGTACCCCATCGCGGTGTCTGACTCTCTTTGTGTGCGAATTTCTCGTCAGACCGTCAAAAACTAACCCGCAAGATTCGGCAAATCAAAAAACAACTGTCCGATCCCTCGCTCACCTCCAAAAAAGAACGCAAGAACCTCGAGGAGACTCTATTCTCGTTACGCGTAGACCTAAACTATGTCCTCGTACGTCCCTTCCTATCCAACAACTCCAATCGTTGACTTGGGCGACGTTTGCTGATATTCAAATCGTCAATGGCATAGCACTACCCAAAACTCGAAAAATACATCTCGCTCTTCCCACCAGAGGCTCGATCCTCCTCCGACCCATCTTCGTCGTCGACCACTCCTCTACCAATTCCGCCTCCGGAAGATCTCTCAAACGCGAGCGAAACGGACAAGAAGAGGGAGGAGTTGAGAGAGGAGATTCGGCGAATGATGCATGAGGGGGGTGATGGGGTTAGTTTGATGCCGGAGGAGGAGAGGGAAGGTGGTGCGAAAGGTGGGAAGAAGGAGGCGAATGGGAAGAAGGACGGGAAGAGCAAGGTGGATGGGAAGAAGAAGCTGGAGGATGAGAGCGAGGGAAGCGAGGAGGAGAGCGAGGAGGACGACGATGAAGACGTCGAGATGGACGAACCGGATGTGAGCGAAGGTGAAGGTGATAGTGAGGAGGAGGATATCCGACCAAAGAAGAAATCCAAATCGGATCATCCAAAATCGACGAAACCTCCACCTCAGTCCACCACGTCCTCGTCGGAAAAGAAGAACAATCCAGCGTCGAAAGTATCCAAGGACAAGCCGAAACACGAGTCAAAGTCAAAATCGAAGGCAGACTCCAAACCGTCGAAGGCGAAGGCCGTATCAAAACCTGTGGAGGAGAAGGACGATTTCTTCATGGATGATTCTGAATAAGCTCCTACTTTGATCTGACTGTCTCCCGTACTGCGAAGGGCATATCGTTCCATGTTGACCAACCAGTAATATAATGTACTACATCGAGAAAGTGTTGTTGGGTACGATGTTGGGGCTGTCATTGGCGTGGTCAGGCGCCAACCTCTCGGTTCTAGGTTACGCCACCGTGGCACAAACACTGAACACCATCCTCACCTCAGCCTTGCTCCGTGCTACCCCACCTTGGCTTCATCGGTTCTGTCGACGAAGATATACACGGGTTTAATCCACTACGTCTCTTGACTTTCACTAGAAGTATACTTCCAGACATAAAGGGGCAAGTAGATAAATAGCACCCCGAGAGGGTGGGGGAAACCGCATGAGGGAGTCATATATAGCGCTCAGAAAATCGGACTGCAAGCACGTCATTAGAAGACACCAGAAAGACGAGGAACAAATACAGTATCGGGAAGGTCGCGACATAACTAGCCACTGAGTAAGGGCCTTTCCGCCCAGCACAATCATAACAGAAACCGTCCGTACAAACTTTGCTTCATAGACAAGGAATAATCCAAACCAGATCTGGGACATCAGGTGGTGAGTGTCATTATGCCGGTGAAAAAACGGGCTGCAATGTGCATACCTGGTCCTAATCATGACCTCGCCCTCCTTGAAGGTAGAAGGAGACGAGTAGGGCGAGGGCCACTCCAAGAATGAAGGTGATTGCACTTGTCACCGCAGGCGTGGGATACGGTATAACAAGCAGTGCTTCCACTGGACGTGTTCCTGCCGGGGCCTGAGGAGGAGATATCGTACGAGCTAGACACGATTCATGTGACGGAGTAAGCTCGACTGTGAGATGGACTATGAGTGCATGATAGACTGACCAGAGACGACTGAAGAGTTATGGTCGGGTTCGTTTGAGATTTCTGGATGAGGCTCCGAAGGCAATGTCGAAGAAGGCGCTGCAAAGACAACAAATTCTCAGCAAGGCCAGGAGAAGAGACGAGATCATTCGCTGACATTCCGCGGCCGATTCCATATGAGCTAGTTCCGCGTCGTCATCGACCATAGATATCGATTCAGCATAACTAAGCGTAGGGTTGACAGTAGACGAAGACGAGAAGTCATCGGAAACTTCAACTACTCTAGCTGACGACGTGGAATTCAGAGAAGTCGAGTGATCTGAATATGGTGACGCAGACCTACAAAAATTCAGAGCGGCTAGTGCCTCAGTATCGATCTCGATGGGTGGATATCCCATGAATTCAGCGACCTCGCGAGTGTCTGGATTGAACCCGAGGCGTTGGTGTACTTCACGGATGAGATCATAATGGTACTGCTTCCACTTGGCGGAATATTGGCAGTAGGCCTTCAGTGTAAGATCCTGGAGTGTGGAGCCAAATTGAGCGAAGTGCATGTCCACTTCTTCATCGCTCAAGCGCTGATCGCCTTCGGGATCCCATGCCCAGAACATCCCGGGAAAGCAGAGCTGATGTTTTGCTGGGGAAACGACGAGATCTTGTAAGAAGATGTACACTGGGCTGTCATTGAACGGCGGAACGTCAGCCATAAACGTGTTTTGAAGGCAGTAGGCAAAGTCCTGATCCCATGGCGCGACTGGGAGGTATGGCCGGCAGTCAAGAGTGAAATAACATTCGCGCACTGATTATTTTAACACGTCAGTTTTCAAAAAATCATCAGTGTGTGGATCAAGTCTGAATACCCACGGAGTTCAAACTCCGCCAAGGACTTGAAAGGGGAGTGTGCTGCTAACAAATGATGGGCCTGCGCCCACCAGATCTCGAGAAAGCTCGGGTTTAAATGAATACACTCAGACCGGAATGGCCAGTGAAAATTCCAGAGTTCTGGGTCCAATCGCCACCTAGTCGTAAAGTGTAGAGGTAGCGATGAGGCACATCTCGCCTCATCAAAACGGAAGGGACGAACCTCGTACAACACGTACCATCGTTCAATACTAATCGTTGCAAAGGCGCGCAGGTGTTTGTTTGAACCCATTGGACTGTTGAATCAGCTATTGTGGACATTGGGAGATGGCCCACAGACACAACCCTCGGGAAGCTTTCCGACGATGCCGCAACTTGAAGATCGCCTACAAAGGGCTGTAGGGCGTAGGAAACTCCGACTCTTGCCCCTTGACCCAAGACTGAGATCGAAGGACGGAAATATTCACGGTTAACTTCGTAATGGGTGTGGGAAATGATTGCATAAAGCCTATGCAGAAGGAAACGCTTAGTGCTCTCCAAAGACCTATCACCTATTCTTACCCGTGTATAGACGTCCTCGAGGACAGCCCATAACGATATTGAATCGGAGGAAAGGGCGTCGATATCGTCGTTGACTCTCACATTGACCCATTCCGACTCGAATAGAACACGTCTTGGATTCAATATATCTCGCCTTTGTCGTGTGACACTATTGTCTTGAATCACGAGGCCAGTCTCATATCTCATATCATAACCAGATGTCGAGGTTGAGAGAATTTCCGTGATGCGGAGTGAGTGAGTCCTGGAACAGACTTGGGGCTTGCCAGAAAGCTGAACAGACAAAGGAAAAGGTGTGAGCTGGGCCATTCTGCCGAGTGCCGACCGCGAAACACGCACGCAGTCCGAAGACAAAGTTGCATTTAGGTATCGCTCTGCTAACTAGTGAAGAAGACGTCAGTCCTCACATCACGTAAATTCCTCGGAACGTACCAGCAGATCAAGTCGCTGGAAAGGCATGAATAGTCTAGTCAAACGCGCTTAGATGAAAAGGAGTACTAACAAACTGCGACTCGAACAGGAACTGCTCCATTGCCGACGAATTCCTGAGGATTGCACGGTGCTCATCCAGCGTATGCGTTGTATCTATGTTGTTTCAGATAATGATTGATCTAAGCTGGGCGACAATGGCGTACCTCCATGAAGAATGATAGCAGGGAACTCCGCGGAACGTGATATACCAAATACCTGAGGAAGGTTTGGATGGCTACGCAAGTGAGCGATGGCAGATTGCGTCTGAAAAGCATAGTATAACATACCTAAGCTCCGCGTACCGTGCGAGGTCTTCGAGCAGTTTCTGCCGCTGTAGTCAATACGCCGTCAACGAATGAGAAATTGCGTAAACACGTACGGCTCTATGCTCCGTTTTGTAAACCCGTACCGTCTTTCTTTCACAGTTCCCCATGACACTAGCAATATACTCGGTGTACACCGTAGAATGAGATGTGCGAAAGCTGCGCTTCAAAGGTTCCCCATAGCGGAGGATTTTGCGTTGACGTTTCGAGAGCTTCCCCGACCGATTGATTATAGCATCAACCTCTCGGGAGACAATCGTCACAGTTGATTGTTTCACTTGTCGAAGTAGGTGGACATCTCCTTTCCGTATGAGACGGAACTTTTCGTTCACCATCAAGTGAATTAGTATCGAAGGCAGAAAACAAGACGCTAACTTACCTCTCCGTCATAGATTTGGTTACTCTTCGTGCTCTCGGCGATTTGTGTTGAGACGTCCGCGAATCCTCCTTCAACAGAGACATGCAATGCAGTGACTTGATCGCTGACACGCGACGAGTGGAGACGAGTGCCTAAAGTAGCTGCCAGCTGAAAGAAGTACAACTTCATCATGAAGGACGAGGAGCAAGGTAGGGAATAGATGCCATACCATCAGTTTACTTCGCAAGTCGACAACACGCTGCTTGTACGTCGCAATCTTCTCAGCGATCGAGTTGGACTTTAGATACTGCTTCAGGCGTCCACGATCACTTCCTGTCATGGTTTCCAAGTCGCTGAGAATACCCTCCAGGTCGCTGTACCAAGTAAATAAGCGTGAATAGACGAGAGGATACAGATGTAGAACTAGGACGACTCACTACGTGAAATTGATGCACATCTGCTGAAAATCGAGCACCGAAGCACTTTCAGCCTTCGCTGTGACTGCGTGGACGGCCTGTATGAACTCCACAATTGCTTCTGTGAGCTCCTTCAAATCCCTGCCATTTTTCCCGCATTTCTTTCAGCGCAGCGTTTCGGCATCAGCGGATATTTATAGCACACAGAGCAGAGGCAATTACCTGGACCATTTCTAAGAACTTGACTACGAGGCTCGCCGCAGGACTGATCCATGCAATGGGTGTGATTTGAGCTGCCGTCGAGATGAGATTCGCAGCGTCGATGGCTCGTCCGAGCCAGTCGTCGGCTCTCGATGTTGAAGGAGGAGGGCGAGCGCGATGCTGAGGAGAAGATGATTCGGTGATTCCGATCGCAGGTCTCGGAGGGCCTTGAGCTGTCATGGTGCAGTAGTGGAGGTAACACGAAACTGGTTCTACTATGAGAGATGTAGGGGATGCAAAGAGAGCGGAAGGCTTGGGGGATTGCGCTGGAGTATGCTTTAAAGAGACGCGCCTGGGATCCTTACATCAGGGAGCTGTGCATGAATACGCGCCGAAAACTGACACGGGGTGCACAGGCCAGCTCAGCTATATATGGACCTCCAAAGACGCTGGTAAAGAACGATTGGTCTGAGAAATGTTACTCAGGCCTTTATTGGTGCCACACTATGTGTGGCCCAGCCCAGTCATTTTAATGGACTTTGGCCTGCCGACCAAGCGTGGAACTTTTCACCTTGCTACACCTTACTGCGCCATCTTTTCTGGTCCGCTTCGCCATATGGGTTTCTCGACGTTTCGCGCCACCTTTCAAAACGCTTGACATTGGTATACTGGCGGTGAACAAGTCGTCTGCTGAGCCCACCATATGCAAATCAAGTCTTGTACGGAGGACGTACCTCAGCACTTGAAACCGGTCACTGCTGGCCACATGTCCTCCCATATCAGAAAGCTCCCCACTCTGTCTCGTCTACTATGGATCAAAACTGAATATGGCCGGCGAGCCTGAGGGCGTTGATAGAAGAGGTGGGTCATTGATAAACTTTCCTATTCGATAGAAAGATGCCCAAAAACCTGAAAAATCATCAACATAGGGGCGTTTAGGAAATTCGAGAAGCTCTGGGTAATCTGAGGGCAGCTTTCCGTGAGTTCTGGTGATCACTGGAGGGTCAGCAGCCAGGTCCGGTTGAAGGGTCACTGGTTGCAATGCTTGGCTAGCACAATCTGGGATACTTAATCTTGGACAAAACGATCGCACTTGTAGGAATCAAAAAGAACCCATTCGAAACGATGGTGAGTAGAGGAAAAGGTGAAGTTGAGGAGCGACGCGACAGTGGCGACTCTTGTCTGAAGAGTACTATCAGGCTCACAGTCAACTCACAGTCGACTGAAGAATCGACTCGGAGAGTGTGTGGGGAACGAGCGATGATCCACGGTCCGTGCGGAACGGAACGCGCTCGTTCACGCAATTTCCCGATGAAGACAAGTTCAATGGAGTAAGATGGCGGGAGAACCGCGTCGCAACCTCGACCTTTCAGCTCTGTTCCGCTTCTCCATCTCTTTTGCAACGACCACCACCACATACTCTCGACTTTTTAGTCTGCCTCTGGCATCACTGGCTGCTCACGACATTCTTGACGCTTCTTTACACCACCGGACACAACTGGCTGGTCATTGACCCGCTGCCTCGAGATCCTCATGAGCAACAGCTCCCCGACGGCTTTTCTTCTGTGGTCTATCCTTTCAGCGCTTGTGAGCATCATGGAACGACCCTGAGTCTTTCCAAGACTAACATACTTCAACTGTCTCGTTGTTTCTGCGCATGCATTTCCTTCAGTTCCTCATTTTCTTGGTATACCACATCTGGAGTTACGACAAGTTTCAATGTGTTAGGTGGAATGGAGGGAGGCAACCGGGTGCCTTCAAACGCATCATGACCGTGAGTCACTTCTGTCGGAAATTCTCTAGAGGTGCCATCTCACTTCATCAACTTCTTCGCCTCTCCACCAGTATTCATACCTCATGACTGTGCCATTACTGCTCGTATTTGCCACCGGCTTGACTGTGCTAAAATACCAGGAAGGTCAGTGTGTCTCCCGGGCAGATCTAGCAATTCGATTAATCACACTTGACGACAATTCGTTACCGTGTCTGTTTGCAATATCCAACGCCGTTCCGCAGGCTTTGTGGGAACATCAACGACGGTGGCTACTAGTCAGTTGATTCATTTTCATTCGCATCACCCGTTCTTCTGCTGACACCGAAATGCGTAATGTGTCTCGGCAAAGTCATACCGAAGCCTGTGGATATGTGGCAATCGGGACACCGCTCAATGATTCTCCCGTTGTTCTTCGTGTTCAGTTTTGCTTGGGCGTTAGAACTGTAAGTCCACTTTTCGTCTGGTCAGCATGACTTGCGTGTGGGTCGTTTCAATCTCTTCCACTATCGTTCGGTTGTTGAAGATAGAACCGAACGTAGACGGCGATGTGTTTAGCCATCGTTGTAAGACTCTAAGCTTGAGCGGTGTTGCTCATTAGGTTGTACATCATCCCCATCCACATCCCAACACGCGCATGCCGAGCATCCCGACGGATTGTGAGACCACCTTCTTAATTATGATTATGCGCTAATATGAGTTTGTTTCTGACTGCAAAGCATCACGCACTTCGAGGGTGAGCACAAGAGCGTTATCGTCTCATTGACCGGCTCCTGCGCTGAAAGTCATGTCATCCACAGAGCTTGCCTTCTGGCTATTCTTGCTGGATCAAGGACCGAGTAAACGAGAGTGGTTCACGAGCTGGGAATATAGGATGTGGTACTGCGGTGAGCCCGCCGCTTTCTTCCACCATCAAGTTTAGATGAATTGATCTGCCCGTTCAGGATGCGTCGTTGCCTTCTTGGGCATGCCAATTACAGCACTCGCTGCTCGGCATGATTTGGACAAGGTATGTATAGTCACAGCCTTCACATGACCATGTAAGAGCTGCTGCCGCTCACTCACCCGTTGCGGCCGTGGTATATGTTTGTCCTTTCATCCTCGACGCCCGCAGATCGACGCCTGGATCTTTCTTGTAGGATCATTGGGGTCAACCGTAACAAATGTCACCTTTGTTTATGTGTTGATACGTTTTCCTGCTTTTCTACGTCATGTCAAAGCCGAGGGTGCGCAGCCTGATGTTGTCGTTCGGTTGTCCACGTTCTTTGAATTAAACGTGCGTGTTCTTTCGCTCTCCTCGAAACGTGTGATGCCGGGCACCATACTGATACGGGAAACCTCTCGTACGTCTACGGCTTTGTAGCTCATCCGCGTCATCTTCCGATTCGCTACGGGGCTGTCCTTGTTGATCCTCGCATCAGACGGGATTCGGACGATCCATCCCGTGAACAACAGCTTGTGAGCCTTCTTTCTCCTTTTTTTAAAAAATACGGTCTCATCGTACATTCGCGTATCAACATCATCAACAATTTAGGTTTTGGTCAGGTATGTTGTTTCCAGTGGGGCACTTTGATCTCTGACTGCGTTCTCCCTGCCATCACGAAATGTTGACTAATCACTTTCCATAGATTTCCTGCTCTCCATAGCTGCTGTTGGTCAAATTGTTTCGTCTACGATAACCCTTCTTGTACGTTCTTCGTTCTCTTTCTACAACACGACCGCATCACATGCCCACAAAATACAGATTTTCTTCCCCCGTTCCCTCGCTTCGGAAGCAGGCTATCACGCCAAAGCTCCATCAGCATCCAGCCATATCGGTTCAACCCAGCCGTATACCATTCCCGACGAAGACCATCAAATCGTCTCTTACGCCATCGATGTTCAATCCTTTCCCACCGACGCTTCATCACCAAAATCTCTGGCACCGACGTCCCTCATCCAATCACCCATCTACTCACCCACTCCGACTCCTGTCCCTCCCGGAAGTCAAGCGAGCACACCTGTTGTTTCTACCTCCACACCACCGTTCCATACGTCTACGCCGCTGAGTGGATCACATCATGACCACGATGTACGCCAAGTATCTACGCCTCGCAGTCCACAAAACCAAGACTCGCCGAGTACCAGCATCAACGAACTCTCCGATCATGGACATGTCGCTCGACACCTACATTTAGTCATTGGAGACGCTAGCGACCACCCAGACTATGTTCTAAGAGAGCAGAATGAGGATCATGATCGTGATGTGGACCATGACGAACCGGTACCAGGATATAGTGCTCCGTATCACGAACACGCACAACTTCCAGCTCCCTATCATTTCGCCGGGAATCATTCTCAGGGTAGGAGTGGGAATGCACCAGTGGGTCCGACTTCACCGCATATCTCGAGCGAGGATGGACCCACGCCGAGTCGCACTGGTCCTAATAGTACATTTGGCGCTGGAGGCATGGTGAGGAGGATTTTGAGGGAGCAACGAAGTGCTCCGATGGCTCTTTCGAGTAGGGGCGGTTCACCGAATGTGCTGCAGGGTCCTCGCATCGGAGTTGGTCCTGGGGCTGTGAACCCTCAGAGTCAGAGTGCGAGCGAGCGGGCAATTGGGCTTGCGGTGAGGGGACCGAGACCTGTGGGGGTGAGGCATGGGAGGGGAAGGAGCACGTCGAGTTTGCATCCTTATGTGAGTGTTGTTCTCTTCGCACTCCCTGAACTTGTACACTTGGGTGTGTCGTGCCAGTTCTCAGCGGAGTACCTAGTAATCCAGCGCCTGTGATCTCGTGATGAATAGTTGCTAATTGGTGTTTTGATATCTTTTTGACGTTCAGGTTACCAACTTCCGATCCCCCATCGGTAAGTCGTCGATACCAATCCGTTATACGACCTCACTTTCGATATTCGTCGATATGGCTCTACTCTATCTCTGTCCTCCCCATCCATAAACCACATGACTGCATACTGACGTCGAAGCTCCCTTTTGACCTTAGATCTCGTCGATACTTCACTGGAAGCCACGACTCCGCCATATCATCAATACGTTGAACCGAATCTCGCTCAGCCATGAATCTGGCACTTGAAAGACACGATGCTCGTGATTTTATTGGGCTCTTTCTTTCCATATTCTCGGTGTTGCTCTTTCGTGCTTTCTGTACTACTTCTTTGTACTGTTGATACCATTTCCTGCTCTGTTCTTTTTCCAATCACATACCCACGCCATATATATCCATGGTCTTGTAAAAGTATGAGCTAACATCCTACCCGAATATATTATTCTGCATCGAAGCGATGCTACCCCTTGTATCCCTACTCATGCTGTCGCCACATTCAGCGCCACTCTCCTTGAACATGCTCATGACGTCAGCTTGATCGGATTTCAAATACTGTTCAGGAGCGCCGGACGTTGCCGAGACAGCACTGTCGCCTATTTGGGCTATTTTTCTGATATCTTCTCTTTCTCGACCGCCATTCTCTCCTCTGAAATCCTTATCCACAACTTATTCTTCGACATTCCCTTCCTTTTATTCCTTGGGCTCATACTTTCTTGAGATTGGCTGAACCGAGGGAGCCTCTCTGCAGGTTCGCACCATCCAATTAATTTCACGGGTAAAAGGTCTCGCAGATCTCCGCTGAACGCTCTAGCCAGATCAAGTAAACTGTCTACATACATACACAGTGTCATATTCTTTCCACGTCTCCGCCACAGTCCATACCCTTGGGTCTCCGCCCGACCTTCTGATATATAACCACTGTCATCTGCCCAATCGTTCGTCCGAATATCCACGCCTCTCAAACCGCACAACGATCTCAAGGCCAGCCCAAATTATACATCCCCATCCTTACATGGAACAGGCCGGTGTTTCTTCTACCGTCCGTTCCAATACCGGTCTTAGCAATGACCTTTTCCACGAGTTGAAGAGCTCTATCAGGGGAGACCTCTTCAGGCCGAGCGAACCCTTGTGCGTTGCCTTCTGTGCATCTTTGAGCCTCTTGTTACTTACAGTTTTCTAGGTTCATGGAACGGTCGAAGATGTTCAACGGGAATGTCTTATGCACGGCCAAAGCGGTCACATCACCACTGGATGCTGTGGATGTTAGCAAGTGAGCGTCTTTCCCGCTTTACTTTCCTCTCTTCGTGTCTTCCATCGCGGCCCTGGTCAGTGACTAGGTATGAAAGAACCGCAGTAGAACGGGGGCAGAATTCCTGCACGTCAGACAATCCACTTTTGTCGTTTGGGGAACGTAGCATGCCGTCTCTGATGACTGCTGGAGATGCACCGACGTCCGTCGCAGGTTTACGAGTTCTTCGTTCCCGCCCCGCATACGTTGTCGTACTTTCAACCTTCGGTATTCAGTTACTTGCGTGGTCAGGTCCCTGGCCCTCTGTATCTCCATTACACCTGCACTGGTTGCGCTCAAAGATCTGAGAATGGCTTAGTGCTTATCAGACTTTACCTCGTCGAGGATCAAGGTGTACGTTGCGCCCTTGCATGTGCCCCATATTTGCATGTTCGAGGGTTGCGGGGAGGCATATGGAACAACCTATCAAGTTCTCGCGGTCCGCCACTGTTTACGGTCTTTCGCCCTGGGCGGTTGAGCCAAATGCAATGAACGTCCTTGTTTGCAGGCATAATATTCACCCGAACTCCGCCTTCACTGCTATTCTGGTCCGCCTCTGAATAAACTGGGCGTTTTTTTCTTCTCATTGAAGACTATAATGCCTGGCTTTGAACTTCATGCATCCCTACGACCCAACCGTTTGGAGCACATCTCGAATGATCTGTTTCTTGTCACCCTTTCTGTCGCACTGTGCAACCATCTGACCGAGAGGTACCCGACCCGCAAACATTATACAGCTGTCAATCCAGTTTATCCCCTATCGGTGTACTCGTCCGATCTACGATGCTATTTCTACATCGCCATGCTTCCCTCATGCAATTCAGAGTTGTATTGTGCGTGAACGCCACCCATTCTTCCCATTCTATGGAAGTATGTTCAGGCGTCTGCGTGTTCCGACTCGGTGTGGCGTCGTGCGTTTTCAGGTTCCTGTCCCTCGACATGTTGAAGGAGATTTTTCCATTATATTCCATTCTGACTCCCTGGCAGACTATACAGCGATGTCGTATGGGGGCGGTATTGTCGTCATCCTCTACGGTGTTCGTCCCGATGCGACATATTGCATCGATTCTATTCTAGTGAGCTTCCTGCGCTTTCTGTTTCGAACCGCGGCAGTAGTAACACTGCTGACAGTATCAGAAAGCCTGTCTGATACACTTTTGGTGCTCCCGGCTGCGGAAGCGCCCTCGTGGAGGTCGAGAGTGACGAGCTTAAGCTTATCCCGTTCACTACCGAGGCGAGCGCCAGGAGTTCAGTCCGCGCCGGACGAACTCTCTGTCTTTGCCTTTGACCTGGTATGGACTTCTAGTTCTGCTTGTTCCTACACCCGTTAAAATGGATTCGATCTCAATCGCACTGCTGGTTTCATTATCTATCTCGATATCGTGCGCCGTTTATCATTTTACAAGTCGCTGATGACATCGTTCGTTTTCTTTTCCTTTTTTCCCTCTCGGTGCAGAATAATCCTCTTCTGCCGCAAACACAACCTCAGCCCATCCGTCAAAGCTGGAGGATATGGTACCGCGGGATGGGCCATTAACGGGGACATCATCATCGACTTATCTAGGCTGCACGACATCGATATCGAGCCGCCTCTTCACTATCAGCCAACAGACGAGGCTATCTCATCGGAGGAGAAAGCGCCGTTACCATGGACGTCGTTGAAGGATACGCCTACGGGTGGGTCGAAGGGCAAGGGAAAGGCCGTTGTCACCTCCCCGCCGTCGGTATCGCCAACGAACATGAATACCAAGCCAATGTCGCTCACCAGTACCATTCTTACGCCTAATTCTACGAGCATCACATCGAACAAACGACGTCGGTCACCTTCACCTCCTTCCTCCGCGGCTCACCATCAGTCCACCCAATCCGTCAGAGATATGGATGGAGACGTGTCCATGTATTCTTCTTCCTCCCATATCCGCTCCACCCCATCCACGGTCCTCAATCCAGCTTTGCAAGCCTTCCTCTCTGGGCCAGCACTTTCGCGTAATTCATCAGAGGACGATCCAAATGGAGATGGGTACGACGAACCGAGGAGGCCGCCGGCGCATAAGAGAAAGATTACGACCGTTGAGGACGACAGGATTGAGCGGGAGAAGGCGAAAGAGAGGGGGAGGGAGAAGGAACCAAGTGTGGGACTAGATGCGGAACGCGCCGGGACGGACTCCTTACTCCCGGAGCAAGCAGAAAGGCAGACGTCGACGGGTTCGAAGAAGTCGGCAGATTCAGGTTTTGGGTCTTTGGGCTCGCCATCTGCATCTACTTCGAATACGTCAACGTCGACTTCGAAGGGTGATTCTGGGTCAGGATCGGGGTTGATGAGCACCAGTGGTTCGGGTGGGTCTGGGAGTGGGAGTAGGAGTGGGGGAAGTGCAGTCGGGACGGGTACAGGCACAGAGGAAGCGTCCAATACGTCCACCAAGGCGACGACGCCAGAACAGGACAATGCTCAGGAAGGTGCAGAGACAGTCGTAGGAAGTGGACCGGTCCAACCGTCCATATCCAGAGCTGCGTCGGAGTTCGGGCACTTGGGTTTGGGCTTAGGTGGCGGTGGCGTCACACGGAGCTCCACGTACGCTTCGGGTACAGGCAGCGGCGGTTATGGTTCGGACCCATTCGGATACATGGCAGGTTCAGGAGGTCATTCGAGCTTTGCACCACCATTGATGTGGAGCGGGGCACCGGGCACAGCTGGGCATGAGCACCATTCGCCTTCGATGGCTGGTACTGCGTCCGGAGTTGGAGGAGGTTCAGTGTCGGATAGGCTGATGAATATGGCGGATCCGTTCGCCCCTGCTCCCTCGTTTCCTTCTGCTTCTCCTAGTGGAGGTACGATAGAGACTAGGATGGCGAATGTGAGTGGATGGGTGGATAGGAATGCGAGCGCGATGATGAGTGGAGCGCCTGATCCGTTCGGGTACATGAGCTCGGACTCGAACTCGGGAGTGGTGGATCGTTCGGCACAAGCTTTTTCGGGTGTTGCACCTGGAGAAGGCTCACACTCCAGAGGGTCGACTCCGACACCCACCGAGATCTCTGGTACGAGAGCAGGTGGATCCTCTGCGAGCAAGCGACCATCAGTGCCATCACAATCCCCAATAGTCGCTACCGCTGCGTCTTCTTCCTCCGCACATGCATCCTCCTCTTCGTCCAGCCATCTTCCCTCCTCCCACACCGCTCCTGTCCACCCCCCATCCCAGCTAGGCTCCGGAGTCGGTGGGGAAGGAGGATGGGGTGAAGTCGAACCGCTGTATAAAGAGGCATATGTTACATTTGGAGCGGGCGTTATGGCGAAGGAAGTAGACTTGTGGACGGCGGAACATCCACTAGATGGGAAAGAGGGACCGGTGGCGGTGGCACCAGCCAGCGTGATGAGTCCGGGTTGGACCGGGGAAGACAGTGGGCTTACGACGAAGGCAGATGAAAAGAGGAGGGAGGGAGGATCTCCAGGTGCGAAATCGAGGAAGGTGGTTTATCATGTGCCTTTGTGAGTACTCCTTTTTTGACTGGTGAGCATAAGAGCTGATCGATCCCAATGCCTCGGTTTTTTTTCTTCGATGGATGTATATGCCGTGCTCTTGGTTATGGCATTAATAGTGCTGCACATCCAGTCGGATCTTCGATTATGTTGCTTGGCGGTTTCGGATTCTTGAGTCGACTACATGGTCTTAGTATTGATAATCTGGTTGAGGTGGAGATGGTTCTTGCGGATGGGAGCATCGTGGTTGTTAATGAGAGGGAGTACCCTGGTGTGTATCCTTCTACGGGTTTTCCTTGGGAACATGGTGACTTGTGGCGTTGATTTTTGTCCACCGCTTTATTTAGATCTGTGGTGGGGAATACGTGGTGCTGGGCCTACGTTTGGTGTGGCGACGAGGTACAAAGCTAGAGCACACCCTATACCCGTAGTTTTCGCGGGAAACCTGATCTAGTATGTCTCAGCGTTCACCACCACTCACCGTGATAGTGCCCTGAAACCCTTTGCTTCCTTCCTCGCCGCACCGTCATTAGCCGATTCCACCGCGCCACTGCTGCCTCATTAATACGCCACTTCCGTGACTGCGTCAAAGGCGCTCCACGCGAGCTCTACGCCAACGTTCTGCTCACCGCCGGACCCGCCGACAAGGACTCCCTCGTGGTCGTTCAGATATGCTATGTTGGTCCGAAAGAGAAGGGCAAAGAATTCCTGGAGGCGATCAGTGCGTGGTCGGGAGAGAGGTGTCTTTTGAACGAGGTCGATGAGAAGAGCTTCCTATGTCAACAAGATAGTGTGGCGCAGGTTTTGAGGGCGAAGGGTGAGTTTTTTCCCTGTTAGTCTGGCGTTGATGCGGCCTTGCATAATATATTGCATCAATGTCTAATTCATCTTGTATTGGGCTATGTAGCGGGAAGACAGTGGTTCATCCGTTCAGCACTCGTGACCTCCTTACCGGACGACGTGATAAGTCAGACTGTCACTTCCTTCGCGGACACTCCTATCGGCTGCAGTTGGTATCCTCTTTTCCCCTCAAATGAATATATCTGAATCAGCTTGGCATTTGCTTCCAGCGTGGTTGTTTGAGCTGGCCGGTGGTGCCATCGCAGACTACGAAGATACTTGCATGCCTAAGAGTCAGCGAGAGGCCGTCTTCACCGTCGCGGCACTTCATCAATGGGATATGGGTATCAATGACCCCAGGTGTGTCGAAACAGCGGAGGAGTGGTTTAAGGAGACCATTGCACCTGTGTCTACCGGTGGTCCCATCCCTTCTGTAAGTGTGCCCATCTCGTCGTGCCCCTCGTCCCCAATCTCCTATCATCATCACGAGACACACCTAACAAGCCTTATTGATCCTTGTAATTCATAGTTCCTTGGCCGCGCCGAACCCCCTTCTCGCGTAATGGCATCCTATGGCGAAAATTGGCCAAGGCTCGTGGAATTGAAGAAGAAATATGATCCTAAGGGCATGTTCAGGAATACATTCTGGCCACTTGGGGAGGACGCACATACTGTGATCGGTCCGTCAGAGCACGAGCCCAGGTCCGCGCAGGAAGGTAAGAACGGGGAAGGGGTGAATGATATATGATTTGGTACGACGCGTGCTCTGGCTTTTGGGCAATTAGGTTGAAGTCGTCGGTGCTGTGATATTTCTTTATCTTTCTGTATGTATGCCCCTAATTGGTTTGCCTGCTCACGAACGGTGCCCTGAGTACAGATGTTGTCTCATTCCTATCATGTCATCGTCAAGTTATCGGTATATGGTCACTCGGTTTTTGCTCCTGGCCTGCCCGATACTTCTTTTATAACTAATCATCATGTTAGTCCGAACTACTTACCCCACTATGTTTCGTCTGCTTGTACATATGTCAAACCTCTTGTGCTCGTTGGCCGATGATTTAATCCTGCACACTGTTCACTAATCTATATGCATTGTGAGGCTTCTTTTCTCCCGTGCTGAATGACTTTGCTTCATTCGCGATATACTTTTCGACGGGGAGATGAATGAGAGTATGTCTACCTATCCGTCCCTTCTTGCCAGTACGCGCTGACGTTGAAACCATAGGTATGTCTCCGTGATCCTGAGCAGAATGTGATGCAGAAGAGCTTATCTGCACGTTTACCTCAATTGCGTGAAAATCTCATCACCTACATATCAAGCTGGCAGTAAATGTATTATTTCACTTTTCACTGTGAGAGGCGGCTTACCTTTGATCAAGGGCCACATATTGTCATTGTATGGATAGTAGCAGGTGAGCCGGAGTTTGTGCTGTGCTCTTGCCAGCGGATCGGAATCAACAAAGACGTGCGCAGGCACTGAATGGGGAGCTTACGTGAATCCTTCCAATCCATCAACACGTTTCATGGGGTACTTGCCTTGCGCTCTTGGCGAATCGCCGGGTGCAGGCCTGTGCAGGCTATATAATTGACTTCTATATATCACAGGTCTCCTCGTTTCATGGACAAAGGTGGCCAAGGTTAGCGCTCATTGATGATACTAATGGATTGCGTCTCCACAGGCAGGAGGAATATTCTGCTTGCATCCACCCACATCTTTTCTCCTTCTCTCTTTCCAGTGGACGGTTGAAGTGCATACCGACAATGATAGACCGCGCAGACGAGGCCTTCCTCATTGGCGGATGGTGTGTTGCCTCGCTGTGGGGTAAGTACGTTCAGCTCTTTCGTGACCACATTTGATCGCAAATCATCGATTATTCGCATGGGTAGGTCTATTTACAGCTTTGATCTTCCATTGCCTTTATCAAGCCCTCCAACGACGCAGAAGGGGCTCGAATCGGTCATTGTATATCACGACGACTGCTGTGATAGTCTTGTAAGATCTGCCTCGTCTCTTGTTGCTATTTTCTAACACCTAAAACATATCTTTGCTTCATCTTATTAGGTACACACTTGCCACGATATATGCAGCACTTGCGTTTGCAAAGCTCATTGACGGCCTTATCTTCACGGAAGGCACGGAAGAACGTATACGATATTTTGCCAATAATGGGTCGGCGACCAGTGTAATCGGACTTGCGCTATACGACTTTATCGTGACCACTATTTATTCCCTATTGACTCAGTCTTACAGCTAACTTGAAGACTGTGTTATGCACACTTTTGATAGTTTGTGATCAGCGATGGTGTCCTGGTGTGGCGTCTGCACATCATTTGGGGACGGAATAAGTGGGTAACGTTCCTCGCGCTCGTTCTACTTCTGGCAGAAGCAGGTAAGTTGTCTCTCCCACGTAGAGCACCTGATAACTCCACATTGTTGACACGTTGAACGTCCGATCTTCAACACCAAGGTCTGCCTGTGGGAGACTACCATATTGATATTCCCTGACATTTATTTGCATCTAGGAGGGTCTTTCGCCGCCATTGCCTGCTATTCGCCTGCGCTGTTTAATAATGCACGCGCCACTCGCGCCACGACGGTCTTCCTCGTTACATCTCTTTCTATCAACTGCGTCATACCCTTATTAACGGCTGCTCGCATATGGTTCGTGCTCATTCATCGTTATATCCATTGTATCTGCACGTGCCATGTTGCTCACGCACAAGCGGAACTGTCGTAGGTGGATGTCCTACTCTATAGAACGAACTTCCCGCGTTCGCTTCCCGCCGATGACCTCTCGCTATCGCATCATTCTCCACTTAGTCCTCGATTCTGGTTTAATTCTCACCATTGCGAAGATCTTCGAACTAGTGTTCTTTCTCCTCTCCACGGAACCGGATGTAACTGGAAGAACGAACGAGACGTTTAGGGTCGTCAATGAGATGTTGGCTATGATCGCTGTGAGCCCCTTTCCCTTTTCCATGTACTACATGAACCCCTGCAGCCACTCTTCCATTACTTCGCGAGATAGAGCTGATTGGAATGCTTGGGAGCGCAGGGCATTGTTCCAACCGTCATCGTCATCGTTGTGAACACTACGTCTGCGTCTGCCGCCAACCGCGACCCGTTGGAGCCTGAGATACAGACTGCGGCGCTTCAGTTTCCTGTGCCCGTGCAGATGGAAGAGCGGCCGAACCAGCCTTATGAAACGACTGACGCCATATTCGCTCCCTGGACGCCAAATGTCTCCCTGGAGCCACAAATCGATAATCGGTCATCTGTGAGCGCCACTGCCAGCGTTGAGGACGATGGTGCAGCGGGAAAGTCAACCCGATGAGGAAGCTCAAAATCCTGTGTGATTGATACTCTCAGCAGCTTTCGTCTTCCCAAGGAAACCCTTGTGAGGCCTCACCTACTATACCATTATCGCTCATCGACTGATCTTCGAACACGTTTTCGTTACTTAACAGTTGTACTGTAACCTCTCTGTGATGTATTCTTCTTATGAAACTGAACACCCCATCTCGGGTACTGTACTTTTTCGACCAAAGGTTCGTCACGCGTTCTCCGCGTTGATGAACCGAACAAAATACTGTGTGACCTCACGCATAACGCAGGGTGAGCGAACAGTGACCTCGGCAGGCGCTTGCGCAAAATAATCATTTTCGCAAGCGCCTACGTTGTTTTCTGAACCATTTACGGGTCCCGTCACGCTCACGCACGGCTTCTGAACCGTGACCCGGGCGAAACTGATGGGTGACGTAAATTCTTCATGAACCTTTGGTCGAAAAAGTACAGTATTTTATATGCTTCTCGCACCCTTGGTTGCTGAATTACAAGTCAACATTTGGCAGGTTGTTCCACGTACATTTCTGACCATGTCAGCCATGCTTTCCATCGCTTATCATGTTACGAATAGTATTAAGATATTTGAGAGCAGTGCCCTGCAGGGGAGTTGAGCCAGTGGTACCACACATGCTGCTTCCTCGACAAGCTATGGCTGTGCTAAGACTAGACAATCCGTGTCAACTACAATGTTTCAGGCTAGCGCTCAGACTTGCTACTAATAGGCTCCATGAGCCTGTGTGATCTTCCTTGTCACAATGCCCCCTCACCCACGGTTGATTACACTTGGACCCCGTCGATCTCGGCCTTGTCCGCCATGATATACTGGGCAGACGAAGCTTTCTTCACCGCGGGATGGCTTATATCGTCACTGTGGGGTACGTTTAGACCTTCGCATTGACGCAAACTGTCTAGACTGTTGACTGATCGCGCAGTGATCCCAAGCAGGGGTCCTCACCAAACATGTTGCCAGCGCCGAGAACGGGTGCAGAGTCCCGAGACGGTGGTTAAGACCCAGTACAGGGAGGCATATAGCTCTGGCTTAGTCATTTAAGTCGTCGTCACCAGTGCAATGTGGCTCAACAAATGGGGACATTGGAACTTGCTGGTCCTGTGCGCTTGACACGTATTCCCGGTAGCTAGTCACGCCACAATCAGATCTTGAAGGCCTACTGAATTGTAGCAGCCACAACCCCCCGACACCGACTGATTCCAAGTCGACACCTAGAACCCAAAATTATGTTTCAGCCACCCACATTTGGTCCCTTTTCCATCAGGTGAAGCCGAAAGTCATCACAACCGCAGTCCCCCAACACCATCCATAATTCGTCTGAACACGTCATCTGGATCTTCAGGAGTTCCCTCCTCGCCGTCTGAATCAGAAGCACCGTGCTTTGAGTCTTTGCCAATACGGGGGACGGATCGCGGTGAATCTGTGGCACCATGCGTCGTCGAAGGTAAGCTGAAACTATCGTGAGTACTGCGAAAGAAGACGCACCTCTAGCTTTACCTGCAGCAAGCTTGCTTCCAGCTTTCGTCTTTGGTGTTTTTGTGGGGTCACCTCCACGGGTACGAACCGTGAAAAGAGGTTCGAGTTTACCGGTCTTACAGGCGCCGCAAACTAGGGAGTATGAGCGATAATAATTGAGACTGCGACCCTAATGCAACGCGCGAGTACTGCGTGAAAACCAAGGAAAGCAAAGGTTCACTCACCGACTTCGTCTGGCCTGATAGACCTACTGAATCGTCCATAACTGTAACGCCGTATGATCAATCATAGGGTCTCCAGCAAGAAAGTTGGGACGGAAGAGCGTACATCTTAGCACAGTTTCCACATTCTTTACAGCAAAAAGTTAGTCAGCATGACTCCATTTGTTCATCAAGGTAATGAAGTACACGGCCGAAGGCTTACCCCACTGGTATGGATAGGTGATATCGTAATCGTGTCTCGTCTAGAGTGGACATGGAACGCAACAAGAGGTAGGAAGTAAGAAGGCGGCCCGTGCGTATAGCTTCTAGGCTCACCGTTATTTCGATATCTGGACGTTTGCGCATTATTTTCGTTGCCCTATTCCAGGCTCCAGTTGGAAAAAAATTCCGCAGAACAGTCCTCCACTCACCAAGACTTGAAGATCTTTCCGTGACCCTCTTTCGGGTTCTCATTGATGATCCAACATGCCAAGTGGCACATCTCATGCGATAGAGTATTCCTGATTCTCTCTACGAAACGTTAAGGTCTACGCGTGCAACGATGAAACGGTCAACTCACCGTCACAATCCAAAATCTTCACAGCCAACTCAATCTCTGTATCATCCGTGACCACCTCCCTTCTTCCTCCCCCATCCTCATCGCCTCCCATCGCACTCATCGTCCTCGTTCTTTTCCACTTCGCCCTCCCCGCAGTCGTCAGCAACCTCGCACTCCAAGCTAACTTCGTCTCGCTCGGCAGACCACCTCCAAACACGACCTCATTCAGTTCGTTGAACAGATCTTGAGCGTACTCCGCACGACGCTTCTGCTCGGCCTGTTGAAGTGATTTCTTCGTAGTGCGAGGAGCGCCAGGCGTTCTGCGAGCGGTGCTTTGTGGTGTTTGTGGCGTGTCGAGAATAAAGGGGTTAGGTTGGGTGTGAGCGCGGGGTGGTGTGGTGGGGCGGCCACCCCTACTTGGACCAGCATCCTGACCGTCTCCAGACAACTGCTTGGTTTTTCGAGGGCGAGGGGCTGGCGTAGGATGAGATATGAATGTTCGGGATCCGTTCACGGGAGTCCCTGGAAATGCGACAGGTGTTGGATCAGCTTGTCGTATCTTCGTCTTCGTGTTACGCTTCGGAGCACCACCATCGGAGCCAAAGTCGGGGAGATCGACGGTTTGAAGGCCAGGAAGGGGGATTTTACGGGATGTGGATGGAGTGGGACGATGTTGAGGTGTCACTGGTATAGGTCTTCGCGCTGATTTCGGTTCATTCCTTTCATATCTAGGTTAGAAGACAAAGGGGAAAAGATTCGCAGCAGGTGGTACGTACAGAATCAAGATTGCACCATCTTCGTCGTCGTCGTCATCACCCGGGAAGAACAAAGGCATATCTTCTTTCGGTTTCGGTTTAGATGGGGGCGGAGCCGGTGGAATACCGACAATGAGGATCTGTTCTTCAGCGCCTCCCTCCTCTGAGAGTTCTGAGTCGGAGCTGATCTCGATGACATCGACCTCAGCAGCTGAAACACGAGTTTTACCCTTCGAAGTAGACTTGGGGATGAGTTTCGAAGGGGAGGGGAGCTCATCTTCCGATGAAGAGCTGTAGATGACACGACGCGCCCGTGCACTGGCCTTGTTCGGGCTCGATGGTGCTTTGAAAGGCTCGTCTGAGAAACTGAATGGCAGCGAGGTCAGACAGGAATGGTAAGGTGACTCCTTCAGTTGATTAAGGAGTTGTATTACCTATTACGTGAGAACGAGGATTGGGTGCGGAGAGTCTTGGTACGGAGTTGGCCACTCTCGCCCGTCTTCCTTTGGACTTTACTAGCTTCGACAGTCAGGGAGCTGGGCGCCGATGGTCAACCCTGTGTCAAAATGTCTCTAATGTGCGGTTGCGTACCGATGAGAATCAGCATCACTACCTTCATCCTCCTCCGAACTCGATGATATCTCAATGATTTGCTCCTTCCCTGCTAAGGCCGATGGCGTTGGCTTGGGTCTCGTAAACTGAGTTGGATTAGTTCTGGCCATATTGAATCTATAACGAGTAAATCAGGTCAGTCGATGCCGTTGATTGCTACTAGTCAAAAATTTGGTAGAGCGTAAAGCTGCAAGTCTGCCCCGATTGGACTACAATGGCTTACTAGGAAGTAAGTTCGACACTGCGTGGTGTGGCTGATAACAACCCATCGCAACATCAATTCGCGGGATAAGATGGGGTTAAAAAATAACATCCACGATTCCTTCAGTATAGATATTTCAACTACTTACGATGAAGCCCAGGTTGTAACTACAGGTTGAACTTTTTGAGCCTGGCCAGACCTCCGAAAGGCGCAGTGTGGATCAAGATGCGTCGAAATCACTAGTACTATGATAGGTAGATAATCAAGTTCACACATTGCCTCTGAATGGTACGCACCTATCAGTCCTCCGCGACAGAAGATTGGCACTGCGAAAAGCCTGCTAGTCAAAGGTGAGGATGCGGAGACAAAGTCGAACCGCGGAAACAAAAGCCAACGCGTTTGATGACCGTCACGTGGTCGTGGTATGATTCCCGCTACTTTAGTAGTGGGTCTTACAGGAAGTATCGTTTGGTTTTTGGCGGAGAATCGTGCAATTCCCTTACATGGAAATTGCTGAGTCAGAATCGGATCGGATCTTCCGCGCTCCTTCCGCGCTCATCATCGCACGTGCAGGCTCGGGTGCATTTGTCTACTGTACAGTTGTGGCTGCCTCTCGCGCGTCGCCGTCTTCGTTCTGCTTTGCTTTCTGCAACGTCGTCCATCTTCGCCCATTCGCGCTACATCCAATATCATCGCTTTCTGTCTTGCTATCACTCCTCCCTCGCTCTCTGTATTCAGCCGTTTCGAGGCCTTGATGTGCTCATTCTCGTAGAAGTTACTCCGAGATCTCTTCGCGCTTTTCGCTACTGCACAAAACACAGCAAAC
>NW_006763149.1:1150167-1260620 GCF_000264905.1 Stereum hirsutum FP-91666 SS1
TTCGATGTCTGTTGATTGCAGTAATACCTGTAGTATAATATTTTTGTCTCAGTTGATGGCTATTGTCAATTGGATATAGTCTCTGCTGCCCCTTCCGATACTTTGTGCATGGTTGCTCCTATATTTTGATCAACAAGCATTTGTTCCCGGTCCCTGATGATAGTCCGCTGTGCATGCATGCATCCCAATCACCAGTCAAAGAATACTGAAAGCTCGCATCACAGCACTTAGGAAGGAATATTCATGTAGTCGGCTGAGCCTTAAAATGAATGTGCTGCAAAGCTTTCGTCAAAACACAAATGTTGGCCGCAGCTTACTCTCCCATTATTTGAGCAAATATCAATTATTATGTTCCGTGAAGTTGCATTGTCTGATGCACTGGTTGGGTAGTACGAAGCATTAAAAGTCAGTTCGTGGTCATCCTTCCAAGTAGCGGGACCTGCCGTTCACCGGCCTTACGCCTGCGTTATCCTAATTTAGGCGGGGCGACGGTCCGGTATTCCCCTGGCTCTTTCTGGTCGCGACCATTTTCTTGTGACCCACAACGACCACAACGAAACCATATTCACCCCCATCTTTGTGCCCGTGAAAAGAATGTGTATATGGGACGACAGAACTTGGCTCGGCACCTTGGTTATCTGTTAGGCTCAGCTTGACATCATCTTGCAAGTTCACACCGTTCTGCAACTTTTGCCGTGCTCTATGCTCTCATCTCTGTTTATGATAGTCTCGAGACGTCATCGACGTTTCAACCTTTATGCATCCCTCGGTGTATCAGCGGTCAATCGATAATAGGATCTGTCGCTAGGAGTTTGCGGGATCTTACATCCCCACCCGTCCCCTCGAAGAGTCAACTGATTGAACGGACCGTCGGGCCGCCTCTCCCACAGGACATGCTGAAGTTATAAAAGGCCTTCGTCTTCCCTCGACCGCTCGCTGTCTGCTTTTATAACCTACCATCTACCCACCCAATCACTCGTCCATCGAATTACCACGAACGATGTCTCTCGGAAATATCATCACTTTGTCGAACGAGAAGAAGATCCCGCAGATCGGGCTTGGGACGTGGTTGTCTGAGCCGAAGGAGGTGGAGTACGCGGTATGTCCGTTCCCTTGTAACTTATCAGTGTCAGTACTTTGATACTGATTCTCATGCCCTGATGTCGACTGTGGTTGGATTCTATGGAGCTAGGTCGAGTGGGCTGTGAAGGCTGGATACCGTCACCTCGATTGTGCCATGGTCTACGAAAACCAGGACGAGGTGTGTACTTCGCGATACCGTATCTGAGAGCGCCGTCGATTTATATATGGATGATATGATATAGGTTGGTGCAGCACTGAAGAAAGTCATTCCTTCGATCGTCAAGCGCGAAGACCTCTTCATTACCTCCAAGCTATGGAACACCTCGCACAGGCCAGAGAACGCAGAGCCCGAGCTCGACGACACACTCAAGCAGCTCGGTGTTGACTACCTCGACCTCTACCGTACGTTTTCTCTTCAAAGTTCACCACCATAGCACGCCACATTCCCGCGCCTATCGTACTCACGCATCATGTAGTCATTCACTGGCCCTGCGCCTTCCCCGGTCCATACACCAACGGCCTCTTCCCACCCCACCCAACCATCCCAAACCAGATCGCCCTCGACATGGAAGTCTCCCTCGTCGACACCTGGAAGAAAATGATCGAGCTCCAAAAGACGGGTAAGGTCAAGACGATCGGCGTCTCGAACTTCACCATCGAGTATATCAAGGCGATCACGAAGGCGACGGGCGTGAAGCCGGTGGTGAACCAAGTCGAGGCGCATCCGCTGTTGCCGCAGGACGATTTGGTGGCGTTTTGCAAGGAGGAGGGTATTCATCTTACGGCGTATAGTCCGTTGGGCAACAACTGTGCGCTCTTTTCACCTTTAGTATGTGCTAGTGACATCGTATTGACTCTTACGTTGTTTTTAGTGGCTGGCAAGACGAAGCTTGTGGATTATCCGGCTGTGAAGGAGGTCGCGGACAAGCTTGGAGCTACGACTGCTCAGGTCCTTGTCGCCTGGGGCGCATACCGCGGTTACTCCGTCATCCCAAAATCCGTCAAAGAAGGTACGCGTATCTCTACTTCAACCCTAAACCGCCTCATGCGTTCCCCTCCCTTTCATGACCCTCTTGAATACTTACCACATGGTGTGATACAGAGCGTATCAAATCCAACTTCAAGCAGATCGTCCTCTCTCCCGAAGACTACGAGAAGATATCCGCCATCGGGAAGGACAACCACACACGGTTCAATACCCCCGCGGCGTATAATCCGAAGTGGGATATCAACATGTTCAATGAGCCGGCGGAGCTGAGCGCGACGTATAAGGTCAAGATCGAGTGAGCGCGTGGGGTGGGCGATATCTTTATGTCGGATAGATTGAACGTATTGAGGACTGAGGACTGAGCAGCCATATGGATGTATTTTATGATGTAACCGCTGGGTGCAGTTTGTAGGTGTGTAACTGGAAGTCGAACCAGAATTGTATACCTGATTGCCCCGCTTTCGTGACACCTGATTTTCTGATACACTACGTTTCGTCGATGGTTACTCAAGATCAAAAAGTTGAGAAATGGACGTAAAATGTTGGCTCTATATCTTGCTCTAGTAGCAGCACCTCGTTTCGATCGAGGGACCTCAGGGTTATGGGCCTGCGCGCTATACCAGCTGCGCCATGCTGCTAATAATGGAATGCACAGGGATCTATCTGCCTGTGTGAGGAGACACCGAATAAAACATCCCGATATTTATGAACCTTCACCTCGACGTGAGCTGCCCAAGAGCCATCCGCACTTCTCAAGAACCTGGCCATAAGCCTTAGAAGAGTGTAACTCACCGCTTACAGAACACAACACTGTGATTCGAACTGCACTCAGTTGCACTCTGCTAAAGTTGGAACCCAAAGCAAATTATTGTATTACAAGATGAGTGATCAACTACATGCCTACATCAAGCCCACGCACTACGATTCTACCACAGCATTCTTAGAAATAATCCAATCCTAACAATGAGCATGTACGAAGAACTCCAGACTCGACGGACTCCACGCCACGTAAAGTCGATAGCTAGGATGATGTACTGCAGAAAATAGAGGGCGGCCGCGCAGAGACACACGCCTAACACAAGATTTCCAGAGTTGGACCATGCGATAGCGATGAGAACGGCGGTCGATGACATGGATGCGCAAACTAGCATAATGATAGGAAGGCGGGACGCGATGGAGAAGAAAAAGAACGACTGGTAGACATCCATCGCAAGGGCCTGTGTGATTCATGCCGCAAAGAGGACACATTAGAAATCAAGAACAAAGGGGTTCAAATAAATCTAGTAGAGACGCACCTTGAACTTATCGGCATTCGCACAAGAGTATGCCAGTAGGAACCACGCATCTGTACATAGACCTATACCAGCGGTGATGCTTGACATTGCGACTGCTGCTTTCGCGAAGCCATCGCATCCAAAGGCACTGTCTGGCGTGTAGCCAGCGAGAGTAAAGCTAAAGCTATCAAGCAAATGTATCAGATGGCCGTTAATACCAGTATACGGTAGAGGGTAGTGTGATCAATAGTTTGGCCACTTACGCAGCTATTCCGACAAGCTTCAAGAAGGATAATTACTTAGAACGTGATCAGCGACAAAAGACTATGCAGTAGCACTCACTGACGCACCAACGGCCCACCACTCTTTGAGGAGCCTCTCAAGAGTACGCTCATAGTCAGAGTCTGTCTGGGCGTCTCTCAACTCCTTATAGTAAGTGAACCTGTCAAATAACGACTCTCCGGCAGCTGAGACGTTAGTAGAAGCATCGTATATCACCTGAGGTAGAAGGGAGGGCTGTACGGCGGCAGCATCGTCGTTGGGAGCACATTCATGAAGTTCACCCTGGAGAGGTTGAGTGGACGTGACTTCCGTGTAAGGTTGGTCATCACCTTCTACAAGTGGCGAAGAGGGTTCCATTGTGCTAGTCAGAACGTCCGACATGTAATTCTTGATGATGTGGCGGAGGTGAGATGGAGGGGTTTCGCTCGCGTCTTTCGCCGTGTCATTGATATCAGATGGTTTTCCGGTGAAATATGAGACCAGAGAAATCATGGATCGAGTCTCATATGACGCGAGTGTTGACGTAGATGAACGATCCTCGGAGAAGGAATGGCCCCCAGAAGTCGAATTTTCAGTAACCCGATGCTCTGACATCTGTTTGTGCAGGGTGCGATGCAGTCAATAATTAGAACCAGTTATAAATAACGTATATCATACCAAGTCATGCAACCAACGCTGCGTCAGTTCGAATCGAACATCCCCTACCAAGTCTCTAAACCTAGAATCGGTGATTAACGATAGCGATTTACGAATGTGCAATCGTTTGGGAAGAAGGTTATCGCTCCCCGCCCGGTAGAGAATCTTTCCTGGAGTTCCAAGAATATCAGGACAGGCAACGTCGACGTAGAGACTGTGACGTACCAGAGCACACCCTAGGCATGACACTGCGCTGCCGCTGCAAGACTTCTTCGGAGATGTCGACACAGAACTCCTCAAACTTGGTATTTATAAGATTGGAGAAGGGCCCCCGAGCACTCGTACGATCCTCGTCGGGTTCTGCATCAAAATGAAGTACACCCTCAGTTAGTCTTACATAGAAAGCTTGAAGCCCGGTCCTCAATCTCACCATCCTCGATCTCAAATCCTAGAAAAAGGGCGAATAGTTTCAACTGTTTTCTCATGACCACGACCGGATCGAGAGACTCCGAGTCCGACCACATCCCCTGATCTGCCCACACCCACGCCTCTTCTTCTTCTGGGGAAGCGAATGCCACCCTAGCGGAGGCGATTGAATCCCTTCGGGCTCTTTCCTTCCGCTGCGTTTGCACCATCCGCGCCCTCTCCTTCTCTAAATCTTCGTCGATCGCATCGCTCACCCGTCTGGCGTCAATCTCCTTGAACCTGCGGATCTGCCGCTGCGCGAAGCTCTCACTGGCGGGAGGAATCAGGGCTGCGGTCAAAGGGTCTATGTTCTGCGATATCTGAGATCGGAGTCGACGAGCACCAAGGCCTACATGAGAGCGTAGACGTAGAAAGCGGTTCGAGTCCTTGGGTCGGTCTGAAGTGGGAAATGTAAAATCCATGGTTTCGGGAATTTGGATTGCTTCTGAGAGGTTTTATCTGGGTGAAGGGGTGGGTGATCCTTGCTCGAGGATAGCTTCTTGTTTATATAGATCCCATAAGAGCTCGATGGAATATACAAAGCTCCTGGAAGACACAAGTAAGCGCACCGCATCGCCTAACGTCATGAGAGTTTGACGTCATTTCGAGGACACTGCCGGTGGCATATCGGAGCGCTGATTCATGTCGCCTGGATTAGAGCGTTCGTTGCTCAAAATGCCCAATTGAGACGTGTTCGTGAGACGAGAGGGTCGGAGGGGTTATATATTAGCACTTACCAGATCTTGTTTTCTTGTCGAAACGAAACCTGTCTTCTGGAGTGGGTATGTCACCTCCACAGAGAATATTCCTCGGCTGTGGTCGCATCGCCTCAACGGTGCCCCTCGGCACCCACAAATGTAGTGCGGCAAGACAAATGTAGTGGATAGTGATGGAGGCCATATGATCACGCACGGTGCATCTCAAAGATACCGGCAGCTCGGAATGATTAAACGGCAACAAAGAAAAGGAAGAAGGGGACGTATAACCCGAAGGCATCTAGTCCTCCAACAGAGTGGAACTGGATGAAGTCCTCTCCGAAGCATGCAATCAGGACAAGAGGGCGACTATATTCGTACAGCAAAAATATAAGCTCAGGGATGCGAAGCAGGGTTTGGTCTCTGAGAGAGACTGGGAAACGGAAAGTAGAGAGAATGTGATTGCTGGAGTGTCGGAGGCTGATCATGAGCGGGACATTGGATGAGACAAAGTGTGAAATTGTGTACAAGCATTGCGCAATTATTACGCGAGCAGAAAGTGATTCAGACCAAAACATGCACAAGGTCCAGGAGCCTGCACGGTTACGGTCAAAGGTTAGTGTCGCGTCGAATCAGTGGGTGTCTGAATTCAACATGGATAATACATGAAAAACTTACTAGTGTGATGCAAGCGGAATCCCCAGTATCATTTCTCCAATGACCTCCGAACCGGCAGCGGCTCTCGCTCTCGCGCCCTTGATCGCGTTAATAGCCAACGCAGTTGTACAACCACGATTCCCTATGAGCATCCCAGTAGTAGGATAACGGTAAAACCAGCCGTCCTTCCATCCACCGTCCACATCCTGCATCTTGCAAAGTGTCGAACGATCTGTTGATGGGTCAATCCCGACTTGGTTGCAGCATATGACGCGAATGGCCAGGGCGAGAGCGTCGCCGCTGGCTCCAAGGCGCTCGCGACAGCGTTCCGCAAATAGAGGAGTAATACGACCACGAGTTTTGGGGGAGACAACATTGAGAAGCCTGGAGAAAGAGCTGTGTTGGTACGAAGAAAGTGAGTGCTAATATGAAATGCCACGAGAAAGAAAGACATACTATAGGAAGGCCTCCGGAGGTGGGTAGTATCCCGTACCATCAATATACGCACGATGCTTCAGGACTTGTAAAACCCATTCAAACGTCTCCTTCAGCTCATTCCCTCGACCATTGCTATAGAACGCCGCGAGGACGTTAACGCAGATGACGGGGTCGACCCGAGGGCGGCTGGGATCGAAGTATACTTGAACGATGCCGTCTGCATTGCGAAGGTGAAGAATATCGTCTAGGATTCGGTGCTTTGAAGAAAGCGATAGGTGGGGAGCCACCATAACACCAATGGCGCTAGTGTCGGAATCGTAGGGGTAGTCTTTCGTGGTGAGCTGGCCAGCTCCACGGAAGAAGTTGAAGAGTCCATCGTACTCGACATAGTCAACCAGTGACGAATCGCCAGTGGCCTCGAGAATCAGTAGCTGAGTGAAGTTTTCTTCGATGGTTTGGTTGTCGGATGTGTATGATACGTGCTGTTTCGCGTTAGCCCGCATGAACGCCTGTGCGCGCTCGACCGGGTCGAAGCAGAGACATCGGAGTAGTTGCTCAAGGTTGCTGACATCTTGATAAACAATTCCAGTCATTCCGAAAGAGCGGGCGACGAGGACGTTGTCAACTAAGTCGTCGATGAAGATGGTACGTGATGCATCTGCTCCCGTCTGCTCGAGTATATGGCGATAGAAACCGAAGTCTGGTTTGCGGGTTCCCACCTCCGCGGAGACGAAGACGCCATCGAAGATGTCCCAGTCTGAAAAACGGGCTTGAACGATCTGCCAGTCGGGTGCAGACATGTTAGACATGGCGTAGATCTTTCGACCTGGTCTAAGCTCCCGGATGATGTCGACGATGGAGGTGCGGAATGTGAGGGTCTGCTGAGCGGCTCGAAATGCGGAGGCAATGTCTTGAACGGTGACCCCCATCTGCCGGGCTGCTTGCTCGTAGCATGCTATCTGAGATAGGTCCCCTCGTTCATAGTTAAACCAGGTCGTAGTCCTGAGGATGCGGTACATCATAGTTGGGGTAACAGGTGAAAGAGGGTCCGGAGCCCAAGTGAATAGGACATCACCGAGGTCGAAGATGAGGGTATCAAAGGTAGGAACAGAGGACATCGTGGTGATGCTACGAAGAGGTTTAGGTCCTGGAGACGAAGAAGTCAGTTCTCACGACAAGATGCTAGCACTATATATAAATCAATCAAGTCAAGAGGCTGGTAGCCACCGATGCTGTGAAGTGATAACACTGAAAGCATGCCCTGGCTGGGAGCTGACAACACTGAGGGGTTCGGTCCAAGCTTGAGAGGACCGCGCTGTATTCCCTGGAACAGAGACTCTACGGGTACGGATGTACAAACGGTGTGACAAGGTAAACTAGAGAGAGGACGACGCGAAGCGAAGTCGACGAAGACGAACGATAGCGGAGTCCGAAAACTCGGATAATTCCGCTGTAAGCTGTGGCACCGGTGGCCCAGGCTTACAAACACGTGGCATCCACAGGCCGCATACATGTTTGGTTCCTCGAGGGCGAAGGAATCACTCAGAGTGCAAAACGGTCCCCCACTGAAACGCGGTGGCACCCTGCTAGTAAAGAATGTACCACGACTCCCAAGGCGGGACTAAGCCCATGTTGTACTAATGAAAGCCTGCTCACATCGCCTCCAGCTCCGTAAAGCACGATGTAAGCAAATAAATCTGTCATTGCCGCGAGGTGACACCAAATGGAGACCAACGTCCAAGAAGACCTTGGGGACGCTCGCTAGTGGCAGAGTTTCCGCACTGTAACTTCGACAGGAGGGACTAATCTTGTCTATCCGTGCACAAAAGGCTGATGAGACATGACAGGCTCCAGCTGGTCGCAATTCGTAGCGTGAAACACAAGAGAAGACAAGTCGAATGGGACAATGTCATGCATAGTTGGGCGAAGCATCCGTATTTGAAGCCAAGATTCACCTGTGACTCCGAATCATGTCACTTTCCTTGCACCCTTAGACTCTGACGAGGACGTCTGACATTGGTTCGTTCGAGTCCTTGCCGTTGGCGAGCTCGATGTTATTGCAACAATAACCATACCATCAATCGGTCAGAAAACACCCCTGCAAAGAAAGCGGGACGATGTGACGCACCATATCACCCTCAGCCGTGCGGTCGTACGAACGAAGTCACCGCTTCCACTCAGTATTTTATCGCTGCCTCCCGGACCATCAGCTCGCTCAGACTCAAATTGGAATTGGGCACACGAAGTATGACAAGCCGCACTGGTCCATAATTCCAAGCTCTTGATCGACATTCGCACTGAGTACTCCCCAGGAAAAGCAAATGAGTAGGAGAGCGAAAGATATCGTATAAATAGGAGAACTCACCAACTGAATCGAACTCTGTCGCCAGACCAGAAACCCCAGGGGCCGGCCTCTCTTGTCAATGGGGTAGATTCATGCATGGTGTGACAAGACAAAGTGCAAATGGATAGCAACGCGCTCACAAAAACGCATGCAACATACATCTCTGAACTCTGGGGTCTACCGTGATAAATCGACAGCAACAGCTCGAAGTGATCCGATCACTGTCAATTGAGAACAAAAACGGAGAACGTCATGGTGGTGACCCGAAAGGCATCTACTTACTATTGCGCTAGTACCGAGTCCTTGAACAAACCGTAAACCGTAAACCGAACCGAGACTGGAGTCCTCTCCGAAGCAGAACAAGCAGGTAAGCCAGACAACACGAGACGAGACGAGACGACGATTATTATACGTATAGCGAAAAGAGCAAGTCAGTAGGCAAGCGAGCGAGCTCAGGAATGTGATGCGAAGTAGGGTTCGGGTTCCGGGTCTCCGGGCCTCCAAGAAAGACAAGCAGCTGCAGAAAGGGAATATGATTGCTGAGGTGAATGGGTTATGAGCAGAAAATGGGGCGAGATGAGATGAGATGAGATAGGGGGAGGAACAAAGCACCGAGATCGATCGTACACACACATTATGCAAGTCGAAAAAAAGTCAATAAGAGCAAGAGCATGAGCATGAAACATGGTGAATGACGCGCACAACAAAGAATAACTCGAGAAAAAATATCAAACTGTGTACATCTCCACCGAAAGAGAAAAGAAAAAAAGAGGGATATCCGAAGCACATCCAGAGAAAGGGGATAAAAGCACCAAATAAAATTACCGCAAAAACCTTCCGTCCACTCACCTCACCACACCCGCCTCACTCAATCAACAGGATACAAGAAGCTCGCCAACACCCACCCAATCTCGCCCGTCCCGCTCGTCTCCCTCGCCAACAACAAACAATCGTCGCCATCATCCACATAAAGCGGCAGATCCTCATGCACGCTCGGATGCCCCGCCTCCTTCAATATATCGAACACGTCGCCCAATTCGAGCCTGAAGAACGGCAGGCCGTGGTACGAGACTCCATCGGGCGGCTCGCACGCATGGATGACGCGACATGCATACAACGCACGCGCCGAGGCGTATTTTGATCCTGCAGGCTTTCCAGACGACGCCGGCGGGGACGCGTACTGCAGCGTCCTCGAACTGCGTGCACCATGACCGTGCGCGTCCGGGTTCGCATACGGATGCGAAGTATACGACTGCGAGCGCGAGTACGAGTGCGTATGTCCCTCGACCGCAGCCGCGACCGACGTCGTCCGCTTCGGCTGCTGCTGCTGATTCTGCTGCTGGCGATGGAACGTCTCGTAAAGAGGCGGGCTATACTCCGCCGCGCCGTTGTCGAGTTCGAAGTTCAGGTCCAGTTTCTGCTGCCGTGCTTTCCGGGAGGATGAGCGTCGTTTGACGGCCCCGGGTCGCATCGAGTCCATCAGGTTCGCTAGATGTTGCCCGTGTCCTTTCTTCTGGCGTCCTCGGTCATCCCTGTCTCGTTCTCGGTCTTCAGGTTGTTGTTGGTCGTGATGATGATACTGCGACTCGAAAGTCTCCTCAGGTCTCGGACTCCTCGACAACCCATCCATGAACATCCTCCCCTGCGACGCCGCCTTCCTTAGTGGCATCGGCATACTCTTCCTCTTCGAAGATGACGACGACGAAGGCGAAGGACCTCGCACGGGCATGAGCGGCACGTCCAAAGCCGAATGACCCGAATGGCCGGAGTAGGTCGATTGGCGCTGTTGCCCCGATTTGGCAGACCGGATCGAGCGCAGAGACTCGTCGGAGTCTTTCGAACGAAGTGTGTGCTGTGTATGTGCTCGGCGTCTGCTGGGGTCGTACGACTGGCTGTCTGGAAGTGAGGACGGGAGGCTGGGACGTCCTTTGCCGGTGTGTTGAGGATACGGAACAGGGGCAGAAGGGACGACGAAGGCCTCTTCATCGGGCGAAGTGACGATCGTCGACTCCAACGATCCAAACATCGCCGCCACCCTCTCCGCCTTCCCATTCTCCTTCCCATTTACCCCCTCATTCACATTCCTCCTCGCCCCATTACTACTCGCCGTAGTAGCGGTAGTCGACCGTCTAGCCTTCAACATCACCCTCGGCGGATGCACGATCCCCAGCGCCTCAACAGCCGCCTCCGCCTCGACCCACCTCTCCCTCCAAATCCCCTCCGTCATCTCCAACCCTTCATTCCTCTCTCCCTCCACCCTCAAACAATCCCACAACTCCCTCCATTTATACCTCACATCCGCCCACCACTGCGCCTGTATCGCCGTCCAACTCCTCACAGCGCCAAAAAGGCCTTTATGCACCAGTGCTAAATACTGCGGGAGCTCGTCGGCTAGTTGCGCTCGTAGTGCGAGGTAGGATGTGGATGCGTCGAGGAGCGCGGCGGGCGGACGGCCTTTGGAGATGTTGTGGTGTAGTAAAGCGTGATGTGCGGGTTCGAGGTTATGCATCGTGTGTAGGAGGCAGTGTGGTGCCTTTGTGGTGTTGAGGAGGAGGGCGAGTTGCGGGAGGAGATGTTGGTTGAGGATGGCGCTGAGGTCGGTGCAGGATTCGATGAGGTGGCGGTCGACTACTCGGACGAAGGCGTCGAGGGCTTCGGAGCCGCCTTCTTGAGTCGCTGGTAATGGCGAGGGCGATCTTCTCCTCCTTCGCCTCTTTTCACGTTCCTTCTCACGCTCACGCTCTTCTTCGAGCTCTGCAGCACCTTTCGACTGTTTCCGGTGTCTTGTTGTGGGCGGAGGAGGGGCAGGAGGATCAGGCGACGAAACCTCCGCAACGGGTATACCAAGCACCTTCGCGAACCCCTTCGCCCACCCACTCAACTTCCCCATCATCTCCCTCGACTCTCTCGCCCATCCCACCGCCCCACTCGCGAACGTCTCAATAAACGCCTCTATCTCTTTCATCTCTTTCTCCATCTCCTTCACCCTCTCCGCCTCTTCGTTCTCGTCCTTCTGGCTCGCACCGAGTGCTTTGGGGGCAGAGGATGCAGGACCGGGTGGACCGGGTTTCAAGCGAGCAGCAGCGACGGCGAGCGCGATAGCAGCGCCTCCACCACGCTTCTTCGCCGCGCCCACCGTCATCTCTCCCGCCGTCCCTCCTCCTCCCTCTTTCGCTCCTTTCCCCTCCTTCCCCTCTCCCTCCTTCCCTCCGTCTCCGTCGCCCTCTCCTCCGGCACCAGGGGGAGGCTTAACAATCCCCCCCGCGACAAGTACCTCTCTAACGATCTCCCTCCTCCTCCGTCCTTCATTAACCTCCCACCCCACCCTCTCCATCATCCCCTTCGCCTCCCTCAACCTCTCCTTATCCGGATGTCCATCCTCCGTCTCCACCAATATCGCGCTCAACAACAATGCGTACTTCAATAACCTTTGCACGGGCTTGATGAGGAGGGAGGGAAGGTCCCAGGCGTGGGTTAGGGATTGGGCGAGGGTGCGTGTGTGGGAGAGGTACGGGAGGAGAGTTGGGGAAGAGGTGGGACTGGATGTGAGGTGGGAGAGGTGGGAGAGGGCGGTGGGGTGGCGGGTTATGTAGTGCGTGTACATTGGGGAGATTTGAGGGATCTGGGTATACACAGTCACGCGCGAAGAGTAAGCAGTGAGTGGGTGGGTAAACGAATGGTTAGACAAGGAAGGAATAGAAGACGTACAACTTCAATAAACAACCTCCCCACATAATCCACCCCCTCCCCACCCTCCACAATCCCTCCCAGCGCCCTCTCCAACTCCTCACTGAACAAATCCGAAAAAAGCGCGAGGTCGCCTATATTGGAGAATATCGTCCGCGCGTCTTCTTTCGACATCGGCGGGGGTGGGTCTGCTGCTGTCCCGGTTGCTGTGTGACCTATTGCTGTGGATGTTGATGTATTTGATGTGGAGGTGGAGGTGGAAGCGGAGGAGGACGCAGGTAGGCGATTGGGCGTGAGTGGCATCTTGCTCGACGATCCGGAACCAGAGCCAGAGGCGGCGGCAGACCCAGTGGGAGGAATCGAAGAAGCGGCGGTGGACGAATCGGAGAACGTGGATAGTGTCCGCTCGGAGGATGAGGAGGATTGAGGCGGGGTGAGTGGGAAGGGCGTTTTTTCGCCTGTGATTATTCCGAAACAAAAAAAAGAAAAAACAATTGAGTATTTATTGTGCGATGGTTGGATAAAGTTGAATGGAGTGGAATAAATTAGATAGAGAGACGGAAAGAGAGTGTGAGTCGGCGTTCGAATTCGAAAGCTCGTTCGGTATCCGTATAGGGGTCCTTCGCGCCACGCCACGCCACGTCACGCCACACCTAACCCGAATGTGGCCCAACTAGTACTCGACTCGGACTCAAAGGCCAGGCCCGCAGGTCACAGCGCATTATGCTGTAGTGGAGGCCGGAGGCCAATAGACGACATGAACGCGTCTCGCGTCCCACACTTCGCGTCTAATACCAATTCTGGAATGAGACATCCCGCCATCCCTCACGCCACGCCACGCCACGCCGCGTTCACCCACGACATAAGTAACGCATGAGCCCTTGCTCCCCGGAAAGGCGAAACGAAATGAAGGCAACAGACTCGAGTGCGTTCAGGGATAGGAGGGGAAGCAAATACACAGATGTACAAGTGGACAGTGGACAGTGGATAAGTCGCGGATGTGTTCACGCCACGTCCTTGTCCATGTCTATCCATGACATGATGCATGAGCATGAGCAAGTCTCCCCTCTTTTGCGGTAGACAGCCAAACCCTAGCATCTAGTCGTCTAATGGCAAGAAAATTAAAGGCCAATGCTCCACGGAAACAAATCCAAAGCGGGATTGTACTGACATTGCCCATGGACGACCGTAAGTACGACTGTTAGCGCTAACCCGCGTTCCCCGACCGGACGAAAATGAAGTCAACAGACCCGGACTCGAGCATTTCTAAGAATATGGAAACTGATCCGCACCGCAAATACGAGCGGGACGATAGCAGAGCACCATACACATGAAAGATAGCGGAGAGTGGAGAGTGGAGAGCATAAGTGGACAGTGAACCAGTCGAGCATGGTTGTGGCCGCATTCTCCGGAAAGGGTGAAATGGGATGAAGTCAACAGACTCTACACTGTCCAGGGATGGCCAAGGATAGGAAGCACATGTATAAGTATACAAGTGGACAGTCGAGCATAGAGCATGGGGTCGGACCCGAGTTAACCTCGGCTTGACCGATCATTCGCCGGACGCTGGACGGTGCATGACCATTGCGAGAGACGACGCACGACCTCCCACGCCCCTGAACGTGGCATACCCAAACCTCAAATCTCAAACAAATCGGAAACTAAAACCGAGAGAAAAGATGCAGGAGAACAGAAGAAAGAAAAGGAAGAAGACTCACCAAGCGCAAGCGGAATATGGACATCCCTAATCAACGCCAAATCGCTCGCATACGCCCTCTCCGAATTCAACAGCTCCAACAACGCATGCGTCCTCTTCGACACCTGTTTCGTCTTCACTTCCTTTACCTCCTCTTGCCCCACCTCCTGCACCTCCACCTCAACGGCCTTCGTCTTCATCGTAGGCGTCTCGTCCTCCCCTTCATCATCGTCGGCGTATGATCCTTCGGGAGGAGGCGTGTGCGGGGTGAGGACGAGGGTGGCGGAATCGTCGGAGTGGTGTGAGTCGCGGTGGAGGGCGTCGAGGAGGTTGGAGAAGGAGCCGAAGGAGCGGGATTGGACTTGGGGCATGTCCGAGTCTGACCCTGCGCCTGGATCTGCGCCTGGTCTGGAGGAGGAGCGGGGGGGACGGAGGGGAGAACGGGCGGGGATTGTGGGCGCTGAATTTGATGATGTCTGCGTTGTGTAATGTTGTGTTGTGGGTAGGTGTGGGTGAGTGGTGGGTGAAAGGGAGAGACGGACAGGTCAGCGCGGACGCACGAGGGAGGAACGAGGCGGAGAGTGTTCGGATAGAAATGAGGTCTGGCACTGACCATATCTGTCACTGAATCTCCTTCCATTCCCACCGCTAAAGACGCGCTCATCCTGGCCTGCTCCTACTGTCAAGCACTCCAGGACTGGAAGGATGCTGGGCGAAGGAAACAGACGACGTGGATGTGGACGGAGGGGATAGAGCGAGCACTGACTTAGCCGTGATATCAAATCTGGCTTTCGAGAGTGCTGTGCGCCGCTTGTTGGGCGGCCGGGCCCGGGTAGATCTGCCGTGCGTGTCACGGCTCCCAGCACTCTTTTCTTTCTCAGACTCTTGCCACGGTTTGAGCTCTCTTTCGCTGCTGGCGTGTCGATCCTGTGGATACCGTGGGCGTCGTTGCATAATCCCTGCACGTTTGTGGACGAAGGTTGTACAGCTGGCGTATACTTATCACAAGGATGGGCGGTGGCAAGCGGACAGCTGTTCGCATCATGAAGCTTGCCGGTCTTACATGGACATCACCTATCCATCCTCAGCCTCCGTTCGTCTGTAGCTCATCTCTGTTCTGCTCTCAGTTTGTTAACATGCTTTTTAGTGCTACTAAGTGGTAGGCTAGGATCTCAGTGATATTTCCCCTTGATGCCTGATGAAATGGATGACTGGAACGGCCTCAGGCTCTGATTATTGATTCTGAAATCAACACTGCGGATTGATATTTAATCATTCTTTTCCGTTCGCTTGTTCACTCGCTAGCACCGTCGATGATTGATCCGTGCTCTCCAAGTGGTCTCTCCATGGTTCCGAAAGCACCCGCTACAACCTTCACGTTGCTCTATACAGAAACTTCGTTACCCGTCTGGTTCGCACCAAGTTTGCTGCTGGCCTCACATCTCCTGTATGGACAAGGACCCTGCCGAGTTGCTCATATACTCATCTCGGCTACATACGGTCTATGGTCTGTCGCAGACGACTAGGACTGGCTAGGTGCTAGAATAACCTCCGAGTCTGAGCCTGATTCTAAGCAGATCGACGCGGTTGGATGCCCAGATACTCTCGGTCGCTGTCCTGGCGGGAACCAGTACCATCGACGATCGATCTGCTCTCGTCCTATTCACAACCGAGTTTCCTCTGGTTCCGGATCTGCATTTCGTTGACCTCCACCAGAATACTTATCCAGGTCGGACATCACACAGAATAATCGCGTCCGTGCCAGTGGCTCCACGACCGACGACCACCATCTATTAGTATCACATCGACATTGCAACCGACACCTCGGAGACTCATCGTTCGACTTTGAAATACAGTACTACCTCTCGCCCTCGTTCTAGTCCGGGACCCTCAGGCCTCGCCATTTTTTGGATAGACGATTCGGATTCAGTATTGGCACCCAAATACTGTAATAATAAGGACTGATCAATCGCTCCGCACCCTTAGGCTGCCTTTATTAATCTTGGAGTGCGGCGAACGAACGAACGAACGTCCCTCTGATTCTTATCAGGGATAGAGAGCCGCTAGATTGGCCTGTGGCGAGGACGGTGTTGAGGACGGTCGAGGTCCTGAATGGACGGGTTCACAAATTGATGAATCGGGCTTTGGTGAGGTGAGGTGTATGCAGCGCGGAAGAAAGGAGCGGACCGTGTGGGGGAGGTCAGGTGGGGTGGAGTGGGGTGGAGTGGAGTGAAGTGGTTGGCGATGGCTATGGCGACGATGGGTTGGGCTATGAAGGGTTGAATGGTGGAGGAGGAGCTGGGGTAAGACATTGTCGAACGTTGGGATCTAAGGAACTGTGCATAATAGGAGAATCAAGACGGTCGGCGCATCACTATACGGTGAAAAAGACTAATTATATACGTTCGACGCATTCCACTTTTCTCGCATCTTGAGCCTTGAGGATGTCGAAGACGTTCGGATCGGGCACTCTGTCTTGGAATCTTAATATTTTCGTACAGCAGAGATAGTTCGAGCGAGTCGAGACTAGATACTGGTGTCTTTCGTTTTTTGGGGGTGCCGATGGATGGGTTGGGGCACCGGCTGGAAATTGGACGGAAAGGTTGAGAAAAGGCGTTGTGGCGGTGGCGCTCTCTCTCGGGAATTGCCGTCCTGAATGACTCTTCAGTCAAGCCGGCGGCCATCCTCTTCCGAGCACCTCTCGTCGGTACACAGCCAAGGATATCAGGACAGCTTTTGCTCCTACAGTACCCCCAGAGCTCAAAGCAAATAACACACTTACGGCCCTTATTGACCGTGCGCAGCAGTCGTGCATAGTCTTTTGAAGACATCTTGATAAGTTCTTCACTCGAAGGACGCTCACCATCCTTTGCACTTCATCAGGACTACTTGTATCTTGAGAGCCTATTACTCCGTTTCACTCCCTCTCGTCCTTACACACGACATGATCTTCGACAAAAACAAACAGAAGTCTACTTCCGATGATGCCCCACCGACCGACGCACCCCCGCCCTACGCCTCTGTCCTAAACATGCCCGGACCCTCCAACATCAACGCCCCCCTCCCACCTCTCCCTCCCTCCTCCCATGATCACCCAAAATCCCCATCCTTATTCACCCTACCCTCCACATCCTTCGGCTCCTCATCCAACTCCCAACCGCCCCGCAAACTGAAACAACGCGCCAAATCCTCCCCCTGGTTCTCCTTCGGCCTCTCCAAATCCGCCAAACAAATGCGCACGACCGTCCAAGACCTCCTCCGCAACCTCATCCACCAACACCCACACCCCTCGACCGAGTTTCAATTTTCCGACGTGTTGGTCAATTGTAGGGAAGCCTGTGAGGCGCACGGGTTGGATTTTTCGGCGATATTGCAGGATGGGTTTATTGAGGGCCATACGCCGGTGTATTGGGCGATCGTTAAGCGGCCCGTGGCGTCGCATTCGTCGAAGGGGGCGATGAGAGACGGAGAAGAGCAGAGCGCGGGGCTCGTGATGGCGCTGCTCTCGTACATGAACCCCGTCACCCCCCTCACGATCTCCGAGGTCCGACACGCCTGTACGCTCAATTCGGACCATAGGCTGTTTACGAGCATCAGAGAGCGGTTCGGAGCTTTCGCGCCTTTAGTCGGGTCGGATGCGATATTGCTGGGGAATGGGAATGGGGGTATGGGCTTGGAGGAGGGGGAGGGGGCGAGGTGTGATAAGGTGGTGGTGATGGAGGAGAGGATGGATCCGACGACGTTTGAGGTCAGGATGGAGGTGTTGATGTTTCAGTTGAGGATGCGGGTGACGGGGAGTGTGAGGGTGGAGTTTATTGCGCGTGGTACGTCCCTTTCTCTGTGTGTATTATCATTATTATCCACTCCGTTGTGCCGAGCTAAATGGACCATACATAGGTCGGATGTGGTACATCTTGTTTTCAACGCCGAATAAAGGGCCCTGGACCGTCACGCTCGGTCTCTCAGACCATAGTCCTCAAACCTACGTCGATTCGCGTCTCGTCATCTGCGACGCGCGTTCATACCCAAACCCAGTCATACCCATCTCATCTTCCTCATCCTCATCCCTACCACAACATCTCTCCGCCCCTCCCACCCCATCCAAATTCTCCCGCCACTCATCTTTCGGCCTCCCCCAAACTTCATCCGCCACATCACCTCCTCCACAACATCCCGCCCGCAACTCGATCTTCATCACCGATCCCAGCAATAGCACCAGAAACACGAAAGGGAAGGGAAAGGGAAAGATGCAGCCGAATATCATCGTACGGCTTCGATCGGGGAATAAACAGTTACAGGCTAGACCCGATAGTGGTAAGAATGGGAAGAGCGGGTCAGGATCGTCTGGAGGGGGAGGGGGAGGCAGCGGGGGAACATATGAGATTTCGGAGGTGTTGGAGAAGGGTATTGGTGGGGGTGGGAGTGGTGCTTCGTTGCAGTATGAGTGAGTTGCCTATTTTTTTTTACTTTCGGCCTTGGGGGATGGAATACGATGAGAGGGAGCGTTTTACTGATCGTTCGATGTGGTTTTTTGCTCGGTCGAAATAGGACTCATTCGCCGTATGTCGACGCGCGCGGGACGTTGAGAGCGACGTTCGAGGCGAGACTCGTCAAGACTAGTGTGAATGACACGGAGTGTGTCATTTGTTGAAGGGTTCCTCGCTCGCTTGGTAGCCTTCGTTTTCGTTCCGTTTCGTCTTCGCACCTTGGACTTCGCCCCGTTTTGCATCTCGGACTTCGTCCACACACGATTATACCGACCGAATGTGTCTGGACATTCGGCGTCTGTTTTTCTTGCTTGTTTGTATTATCTATGATGTGCTCATATCTATATGATACTTTTGTATTGCTTTGCTTTGCTGTAGGATGTGTCTTCGATATCGTATATCAGTGTAGATCCGTTTGTGCTTTTGCCATGCTCGTCCTCGAGTCCTTCGGTAGAGGGCTGGTGCTCAAATCTTGAAAGAAGCGGCCAACTCGAAGAAGGGCCACACGCGTGGCGTCGAAGAGCTGATTCCCACGCCTTGCAATTGACCGTAGTTCTCCGGCGTTGGCACCTGTTGACACCTACCGTCATCGATTCATCGGGCATCTTCAACGTGAAACCTACTACCGTTCTTTTTCTTGGGCGATCGACTTCGTTTCTGTATATCCGGTGTGTCTGTGCGGTTACTAGGGCCATGGCACGGCCGTGAGGCTGCTGAGACTGTGCCAATACGATCTTATGACTCCTAATCTCAAAAATGGGCCCTTTTGTCCATGCGGTTGTCAAGAAAGTATAAGAAGGCCAGTCGTCTACAGTGCTTTTCTCATTACACCCCCATCGTCGCTTCACTCCCACAACCGTGCAGCACTATGGACCGTCTAAGTCTCAAGTTTGGCCTGGAATTATCATTTGACGACGTCCTCAACGTCGTCACTATAACACCACAGCTAAAACATCTCAGGCTCACCTTCACCCCGGACGCCGACGTCACCGTCTCTCCCACTCGCGGGGCTCAGCACCCTAGAGTCAACCTCACGCACCTACGCACCTTCTCCGTCGAGTGCTCCCGCAGGCAGCATTATCCCCTCGTCGATCGACTACTCTCTTGTGTCGACATATCAGCCAAGACCGAGTTTATCCTCAGGGCAAGACAGGACAATCTCGACATCGCCGGGTCTGGTCGTGGCCTATTCGAGCTTCAATCTCAAGGCATGGACCCAGCACTCCAGGCATTCTGGTGTCATCTGGTTTTATCCTCGAAATCCTGCGCCCTCATAGGAGCCACTCAGAGACTCGCCGCTGGGAATGACGACAGCGCTCGGATACCGCTCTTCACAGTTCGGGCGGACAGTGACCAAGCCTCGCCTGCGTTTTGTATGGAGACGATGAGAAACCTGCCGTCCTTCCTTTCCGCTCGGCCCATCACGAGGCTCTGGATCAGTATCGACGGGCTCACACAAATCGAGACCCCATGGGCCATACCGTTCGAATGGAGCGAACTCTTGTCTTCCGTCCCGGACGTGGAGGAATTCGCCCTGCGCGTCGATATATGGGCCCGGTATCCTGCGTGCTCTGCGCTAGTTGGGAGTGCGGATGCGTGGTTTGGCCTTCTTCGATATCAGTATCAGGACGGAAGCGTCGTGTGTCCCAATCTTCACCGTCTGTGGCTCGTCTTCGTCACTCGTACGGTCTCTTTGGTGAACTGTCTGACCGGGATCCGCGACCTTGTGAGGTTCAGACGTAGTGTGGGAGCTGAGATCCTTCAGCTTCATTTGGCGGTGGATGGGGAGCGCTGGGGACGCGAGGCTTGTGCGGATGAACGTGTTATGGTACTTAGACAGGAGATTGTGTCGTGTGGGGTAGATTTTCGGGAGGAGTTTGACTTGAGCAAGATACGTTGGCCGGAGCCGAGTACTTAACAGTCCTATAATGTTGTTTAGACGTAATTATCTCGTTTTTGGAAGAGTCTTGTGTATTTTTTTTTGTTGAACAGAGCACTTTTAGACCGACTGTACTCCCCTCTGCTGTTCCCGGCGAAAGAAGAACAAAGGCCATCTTCGGTGTTTTGGAAATCGAACAACAGGCCTTAAAAGTACAGCCTTATCGCTTTGTTTCCTTGTTCCTCCATCCGGAACTGCGGACACAGGCTGCCAAGCAACCGCCAAGACCGTTGCCATGTGATTCACTGTGACTGCCCATGCCACGATCGAGCCCGGCGCTTTGTGCCTGTTCGAAAAGGTATAAGAAGGTCGAGGCTCTTCTCCGCGCTATCATCCTCATCCCACCCCCTTCGTTAGTCCACTCACCAGACGCGCCTCCGAGTCACTGCTCTTATTCATCATGTCTGATATCAGTATGGTGAGCGAATGCCATGTCTATCCGCGCTGTCTTGCCCAGAAGCAATTGTTGTGCTGACGATATTTTATCTTTGTGGCCGCCGACCGTTCAGACCGACTCTTCCCCTGATAGTGCCACTCTTCCAGACTTCAAATACGGGGAGCCACTGGACTTATGGCTACGCCAACTACCAGCCAAACTGGATCATGAGCTGATCAGTGTATGGTTCCGTGATCATAACGAGGATCGGATATTCGACAAAGGACTCCCGCTCGGGGGCCTTCTGTCCACGCTTGCCCATCTTCCAAATCTCAGATACCTGGAGTTCTCCCTCCACCAGGACGTCGATCCACTTCCTCTTGGATTTTCGCCCCGAACCGTCGCACTGAACCATCTCTGCGAACTAGTCTTCGTCTGCTGGGACGACCGTGGCACGGCTGGCATCGACAGTATCTTCCATTCTCTCCGCATCCCTCCGACAGCCCGGGTCACTGTCGAGATGGAGTCTGAACCGGAGGTCTCAGACGAGTCTGTTATAGATGTCGACGACACCGTAACTGTCGAGACGGACTCGGAGATCTCAGGCGAATCTGGAATAGATGACGACGACATCGTGACGACGCTCACAGACTTTGCGGCAACCGTCACCAAGCGCTACTCATCCACCCCCTCATGCTCAGTCTTGCTCAGTGAAATGACAGGTTTATTCACTGTTGATGGCCCTAGCCTCGGAGACGAACGTCTTCTATCCATCGCCTTGAACGGAGCCTTTCGCAGTATATCTATCCAGACCCTGAAAGCCCTCCCCAAGTTTTGTATTTCTTGTCCCAGCCTTCGGGTGCTTGACCTTCCCGAGGATTCCAACTTGGTGTCGCCACTTGATGTTCTTCTCAATGTCGTTGCAAACATGCCTCAACTCCGCGCCCTTGATTTTGTCTCCCTTTCCAGCGCCAACCTTCCCTTTCAGCAGCCCAGGAACCATTCCTCCAGAGCCCATCTCATGCATCTCCTCGACTTCCAAGTGGCAGTGAAAGCCAAATGCGATTTCCCCGTCGTCGACTGTCTCCTTTCCTCGATCAACATATCAGCAAGAACCAAACTCACTCTATGCGTTGAATATCCGGGAAATTACCGCTCTGGTTTTGGCCTATTAGACATCCCTTTCCTGAACGACGCACAACAACAGGTTTCCTGGTGTCATCTCGAGTTATCTGACGATTTCTGCGTACTCAAGGGTATTACTGAAGGACCCGCCAGTAATCACGATGGTTCTGAGTCTAGGATCCCGTTCTTCGAAGTCTGGACGGAAGATCCCGCATCGCGATATTGTGTCGACACAACCCAGTGCTTACATACCTTCCTGTCTCGTCAACCCATCACAAGGCTCTGGATCGATATCGAGAAACTCACCCGGGGAGAGATGCCAAAGGTCGAGCCTGCCTCGTGGGACGATCTCTTGTCGTCCGTCCCGTTCTTGGAGGAGCTAGGGTTGCGCGTCGATATTTGGGAATGCACTCGTGCTGGTGCATCCTGTGCTCTGGTCGAGAGTGCGAGAGCGCTGTTTGATGTTCTTCAGCGTCAGCATCCGAAGGTCATTTGTTCCGAGCTCAAGCGTCTTTGGTTCATCGCTCGTACTACTGATTCTTTGGCGAGTTGTGTGCGCTATATCCGGGATCTTGTAAGGGTTAGGGATAGCATGGCTGTTCCGATCCGTGAGGTTCGTTTGGCCGTGGATAGGGATCGTTGGGAATGGGAGGCTACTAGGGATGGAGATATTAATCGACTTAGGAGCGAGATCGAAGTTGAGTATGGGGTCGAGTTTGTTGTCGAGTTTGACATGCAGGTGATAAGCTTCCCAAAGCCGAGCATAGAGGAGTAGATGGTACCAGTATAAGCGTGCGTTCATACCCACTATTCAGATCGAGTTGAAGCGCCGCTCCCTTTACATAGAGTTGCCATCGTTCGCTTTCTGCTTAGTGTCTTTCACGCATTCACGCTTAGACTGTATGTACCCCACCTCTCGAAGAGTTAGTACCTTTAAATATCTCGTGACATTACCATTTGAAGAGCGTGTGCCAGTGAGGAAAGTGTGGCGTAGCGTAGTTCAAGTTGGATCGGGCGGCCATTTACCTTGCATTCCTCCGTCCATTACCATAACGTACCCGTCCCGACCTTTCGCCGTAAGGAACGCTACTTGGCCGCCTGCTATTCGACCTCTTCAGCGTTTTATTCAAAGCACCTATAATTCTGACCACAAACAGTGGCCCAAGAGCGCACCCGGTCTCGGCAACATTCGGAAGGAGAAATCTCGCCTCAAGGAATTCGAACGGCTTTCTTGTCTACCAACTCCAGCGCTTGCCTTCGCACTCCTTGACCAACCGACCGTAAATTTGTCCAGTGTCTGTGGCCATTTCGTTAACGTTGTGAGCGACGATATCGGACGACGGACTATGCTCGGAGGCACGCTGAAGGGCTGGCACCAATTGGCGAAACGATGACTCGGAAGATCGACGATACGGATAAGAGCTTTGATACATGTCGTGCTTGAGTTTAACGTCCACGTTGCAGCTGCTCGTCGTCCCACCACAAGGTGAGCACAACCACTGTTTTATTCGGGAAATTATCTCGAAGCTGACTGACGTAGTCTGCTGTGTAGCCAGATTACAACAAGATGGTTTATCGGATACTCGTCGCATCGTACACAAACTCGATAACCACACTCCTCTTCGACCCATCAAAGCCATCCCTCAGCGTCACATCCTCCATAGAAGTCGGCTTCCACCCATCCTGGATCACTCCTCATCCAGGCGATACATCCATTGTATTCACGGGCTTGGAGGACACGGTTGGGAAGATAATCACTTTGAAGTACGATGAGGACGGAAAGGGCACGGTTCTGGGTGAAATAGAATCTGGCGGAGATTCGCCTGCTTCGCTGCTAGCGGTGGATGGAACCTTGCTCGTCGGAAACGTATGTTCTGTTCGTGTCACACTTGGTAAAATCTCTAGACTGACTATTTGACACAAATAGTACATGTCAGGAAACGTACTTCAAGTGCCCCTATCTTCCAAACCACCATACCTTCCGGCTTCGACCGCCTGTAAAGCCGTTTCGTTCACGGGGACCGGTCCTGATAAAGATCGTCAAGAGTCTTCGCATCCGCATCAGGTTGTTTTCGTACCAGAATTGAACGAAGTGTTGATCCCAGACCTCGGAGCTGATAAAACGTGGCGGTTGAAGAGAAACGAAGAGGGAATTTGGACAGTCGTTGGTCATGTCGACTACGAGCCTGGCAGTGGCCCCAGACATCTGGTTTACTCTGGTGCGTCCAAGCGTCCTGATTCATCTTTTACAAAATATATTGACTCGATCTCTCAGACGGCATCCTATACACCCTCCTGGAGCTAACAAGCCACGTCGCAACCCATCTTCTTCCTCCCCTTCCCGCCTCCCCCACACTTCTCTCTTCAACATCAACGATGTTCAACCCTCCTCCCAACCTCGGCCTCATGCTCGCCGCCGAAATCTTCCTCTCAGTCCCGACTCCGTCCTTCCCCACGCCCTACCTCTACGTCTCCAACCGCAACGATTCGTCTCCTCTAGGCGATACCATCGCCATCTACAGCCTCGAAAACCCGAGAGAGCCGAAACTGGTGAGCGAGCCGCGGACGGGCTTGACGCACCTGAGAGGGATGGTTCTGGGCGGCATGGGAGAGGGAGAAGAGGGGAAGTGGATTGTTGCGGGGGGCGTTACTGAGGGGGGTGTGAAGGTGTTTGAGAGGGTGGAGGGAGGGAAGGGAGTGAGGGAGGTGGCGAAGTGTGAGGTTGAGAAGCCGACTGGGTTCCATTGGCTTTGAGGCGCGTCTGAGTATGAATAGAAGAAGTATAGTCGCGAATGACTTGTGACCCTATGTACTTTTTACCTGGGCAGTTCACTGAGATCGTTATGGGCGTATAGAATAGGACTGTCACTGGCGCAGACGAAACTCTACGGCTGTACCTCAGACTATCAAGTATCAATAGCAAACGTCTGCCCCCATCTCACAAGCTGGAGAGCAAACAACACAACGATACAATTACAACGAACGCAAGTGCTCACAAGAAGCGTCCAGTAACTACACTCACTTTCCCAAAGCTTGTGTATCCACCTTCTGCTTATAGGCACCCAGATCCGGCCCCAACCCATCCTGCTCTTGAGCCACCTTCGACGTGAAGGCTCCAACAATACCCCTATCCACCAGTCCCCTAACCTCGTTCTCTGAAAGTCCGAGATGATCCACCAATACATCCTCATTATGCATCCCCAGATCCGGACCTGCCCACCTCGTTTTAGGATCACAACCCTCCAATATAGGAGCGACCATCGGCATCTTCATCGTCCATCCATCCTCTCCCTCTACCTTCCCACCCGCACCCGCACCCGCACTCCTCCCCTTCGAATTCGGTACCCAAACATCCTCAACTCCACCACGAGCCTTAATCTGCTCTCCCTCCACAACCTCCTTCACAGTACACACCCTCCCCACCGGCACACCCACCTCGTTCAAAATCGTCTCTACCTCCTCCGCACTCCTTGCGCTTGTCCAACCTGAAATCGCGTTCTCGATCTCGGCTTGCCGTTCGACGCGGTGATTGTTGTGTTTATATGAAGGGCCAATGAGGTCCGGCCGGTCGATCACTTTCATGAGACGTTCGTAGATGCTGTCGCCGTTGGCGCCGATGACGATGTAGGAGGGCGCAGAGGGGGCGGAGGGCGAGGGACGACAGGGATAGGCGTTTGTGGGGACGATGCCGGTGACGGAGGAGCCTGAGGGACCGCGGACCTGATAGGGTGGAAGGGATCAGCAAGAGGCGGAGGGTGAATGGGGTGATGAGGGGCGTGGGTGGCGTGTGGCGTACTTTGCCTTTACGATCGTATTCAGGGATGATGCCTTCCATAAGATTTAACATACTATGATGAGGACGTGAGTATTTACCGGATCGAAGTCAGAGCCATGTCTAGAGCATACCTCTCCAGTATACTGACGTCCACTGTCGACCCTCCGGATAGGCCGTTATCCTGCTTGACACGCCTTGCAAGCAATGCCAATACCTGAATTAAACTCGAAGCATCAGCGTATGTCTCGAAAGCACGACCGCAGCAGTGAAACATTCGACATACCGTGCCAAAAGCAGCGTGCAACCCCGCCACCGAATCCCCCAAACTAATATTCGGCCTGACAGGTGGCCCGGCAAGGCCACCCGTCTGAAGATCCGGAAAACCATTGATATAACGAAACCCGGACTCTGCTTCGCACACGGAGGCGTATCCTGGTCGTTTGGCCCAGGGGCCGGTTTGACCGTAGCCGGAGACGCGAGTGAAGATGAGCGAAGGGTTCAAGGGGCGAAGGTCGTCTGGTCCGAGGCCCCATTTTTCCAGAGCTGGAAGGGAGGATAGGAAATCGAGGTCAGGTTAGGTGTGTGTGTGGTGGGAAAAGTAGACATGTGATGGGAAAGTTAGACCATGGGAAGAGAGGGAGAGGATGTGGAAAGGGAGTTGAATTGAATTGGACCGCGGGGTCAGAACATACTGCCTGGTTTGAAATTCTCGAGGATGACATCGCTTTTTAATGCGAGCTTCTTCACCAATCTGAGATCGTAGAGATCGCCGTGACATATGTGGTAAGAAAGAAAGTAAGAGGTGAAGACGGGAACGAACGGTACTTACGCCCTTCCTTCGTCTTTTCGCAGGTCGATTGTGACGCTCTTCTTGTTGCGTCCGAGACTACGGAACCATGGGCTGGTACCGTCCACGTCTAGTTCGCGCCATACGCGAAGAGGATCACCCGTTAGTGGTGGTTCTACCTTGATCACTTCTGCACCAAAGTGACTGGACGCGTATCACAAGTTCGTCAGTGAGTGGACCAAAAGAGAGACATCCTCGAAAACGATGAGACTTACCCGAGCAGTTGCCCAGCGAAGGGTCCTGCAATAAGTTGACCGAGCTCGAGAACTCTGATACCAGTGAGTGGTAGATTGTCAGGCGTGTCAGGCCGTATATTCTTCGCCTCTGTGGCCCTAAACAAAGAATCAGTAACCCCCTCACCCATCTGGTGGAATCAAATGCATACAGTCCACGCAAAACAATCCTCTTCGTTGAGCTCGATGAGCGAGACGTTCGATGAACAGATCGTGCAAGCATGATGGAAAGAAGAAGTCTCCTGCGAATTGAGCTGATAAGCTATGAGAACGGGGAGTTGATATACGACTCTCGTCTTCGGACGATTCAATGCGAAACCTTTATACGAGTCCTGAAGGCAGTTGGCGCCAGCGCTATGATGCGGGGTAGAAGAATGACTTGCGGGGTAACGGCGGCATGATGATGAACGGAGTCTCGGAGGATGCGCGACGCAGAGCTGCACGATCACCCTAAGGACGTGTTCGGCCGAGTTTCACCGACGAGCGCAACGACCGAAGCAGGACCGAAACCGTTGTTCACTCAAGGGCAGCGTTGTTTTACGTTGTTTCGCGTTGTTTCGTCCGGAAGTTGTTCTTGAGGTTCAAGGTGCAGATGACCTCTGCTACGGATAGATGCTGTACATTGTTTACGGCCGAAGGATTGCTAACGGACGTGTGGAATGATTTGCCGTTTGTTCTGCAGTCGTTGTACGGTTGTCTGCTCAGCAGCTCAATCGAACTTGCTCGGAGCAAAAGCGAGCTCGAACAAGTTGGCAGAGTCAGGACAGACCGTACTATACGCAGGGCACGTGATGACAAGAGAACAATTGTTCCCAATTATACAACATTAATAAGATAAACAACAACGACCCAACAACAACTTCAACATCACATATCTCGTAATTCACCACGCTAAGTTTTTACACTTCCTCCTTCTCCCGAGGAGCCTCAAAGGTGCCAGCCGGTGGAGGGCTATATTTGGGCGGCGGCACTGACATCGTATTCGTCATCCCACGTCTGTTTAGCGGAGGCATCGAGGGCTATTCACGAAAAAAACTGGACATCAGCACCGCAAGCACCTGGAATCAGTCGTGATTCAACGTACCGGTGCAAATCCAGCTGTCGGGTCCCATTCGGGCGCCGAATTACTCTGACTAGTTCCATACGTAGGAGCAGGATAGCTAAGCCCTCCAGCATTCCCAAACGGTGACCCTCTTCCACTCCTACCAAAGCCACCGGCGTAGGGGTATGTTTGTGACATGCTTGGAGCTGCGGATGGGGGAGCTATGCGTTTGCGAGTTTGTGCGAGTTTGTTGCGACGATAGCGCCAAAATGCGGCGGCGAAGGACAGGATTACGATCAGGGCCACTAGGAATCCAATAGAATAAGGCCAGGGATATTTCCGTGTTGTGGAACGGTGAATGGATTGCAGTGAGGAAGGAACGAAGAGAGAAGACGTACAGAGTCCTATACTGAGTCCGATACGAACGTTGCTACTATTGTCGTCACATATGAAGTGGCCGTGCCTTCATGACGAGATGTAGACGATGAGCGAAAGTTCAGAGGGACATAAGATAGTAGGTGCGCACCCATCATTGGAGCAATCTCCCGCTCGTGCTCCCGGGAAGAATGAGAGCGTGAATGAGAGGAGAATGAGGACGTTCAAGAATAAATTCTTGACGGGTAGAAGAGACGCTACAAGAGAGTGAGTAGTAAGTATGGCGATTGAGCCAAGCCAAAGTTCGAACATACAAATCATCTGCTGCGGATAGAGGTATACACGTTCGGTCGAACAAAAGACAAACAGAGTTCTGTGGAAATTTCTCCAGGAACGAACAAAAGCCTACGAGCCTGCTCGAAGACCGTGCGCAGTATGAATGAGAGTCGTCACCGCGTATGGTGTGGGATAATGATACAAGAACGAGCGAAAAAAGGCGAGAGAATGAGGGAACAGAAGGGTGGTGAGACCAGCTCAAGTTCCAGCTAGCAGGCAAAGCGCACTTGAAGGATGGGGGGCCGTTCACCTGTGCATGTGTGGACTTTTGTTGATGCGAGCAGTGTATACTGCATAGCACACCGAATCAAAGGATCACTCGTGCTTGCCGTACCACTACTACCGTCGCCAAGAACAGATAGGTTGCCAGCATCCTGAGAAGCAATGAGGTCCAGGAGCATGCTGTATGCCCAAACTGGTTCATATCATGGTGAACAAGCGCTAGCGGTGATAAGATGAGGTGGGGAAATGTTACAATCAATCGCGCTTTGAAAGTCCAAGATACAGTTGGTAGTCTTGAAGCACCGATCGAATATGTGGCATCCTTCATTCTTTTTCTCGTGTAGCCCTGACACTACTTGACGGAGGTGAACATGGCCAGGCACGACACTCGTGCGTGTATCAACCTTCGACAATGCTGTCGAAGGCAACATATCTGTACCTGGCTCGTCGACATTCTCGCGGCCTTCGCCGACCGTCGTCATCGCAAGACACAATCGAAGCGACCTTATTGACCGGACTGGCCGCGCCCTGGCTGTATCATACCAACTTCCAGATTCTGGCGACCGTGAATCGCTCGATGACCGTGGAAAAGGCTTGGTTAGAGATGGCTAAAAATAGCATCGTTCAACGTCGCCGCTATAGAGCGAACGAGCGTGCAACTGTATCTGCGCCAAAAATACCGAACCTGGAGGTGTAAGTATGAGCCTGGAGAGGACTCGAATGCGATCCACGGAGCCGTAGAGACTGACTGCAGCCGCGCTGATCTTTAGATCAAACGGCGTACTTACAATAATATGCGACTACTTTCGTCTATCCCATTTAGCACCCTGCGCCTCTAAATCCCTCGCAAAGTCTTCGTCATAACCAACACAACGAAGAGTCCAAACATGGAGGTGCTGTGGCCACATTATATCCGGAGCAAGACATCAGTTCCTCGAAGTCCGGGATCGCATCTGGAGCGTTGATCATACCTCCTTCCCATCCCGCATCGCCTGCCAGATGTTCACGAAATCTTCGACCGAGCCACGGTTCAATCTCGACCTATTCTCTTCTTCGATCTCGTCTTCATCCATCACATCCGGTTCTCGACCATGATGGCGTAGCAAAAGCCTCGTAGCCAAATTCGCGTCTGTTTTCTGTTTCGACTTACACAGCCCCACTATCCACGTCTTTTGCGACTACGCATGAACAACAATATCAGCACATTTATTCAACGGAGGTGTCAAGTCGAGAGTACGCACATCAAGCGTCATCGCACAGAATTCTTCCCCACTCAACGGTCTCTCCGACTTCCTAACCTCGAAGTTCCCAAAATACATCCACCTAGGCTTTATCTTCTCTGCCGCCTTTGTCCTTCCTTTCCCCTTCGCTTGTCCGTCCTTGTCTCCCTCCTTCTCTGCGGCCCTCACCTTGACCCAAATCGTAATAATAGGTCCCTTCTCCGTCAACTCTTTCCGCACAGACACGATCGTTCCGGGTGCTCCGGGATACCTCGGCAGATCCGGATTCTGGTTATGCTCAGGGAAGAGCATGGATCTCCGCGTACCGACGGGTATATTCGACTCCGGAGCGATGGAGGCGTGAAAGGTACAGTTTTGACTACCATAGTGCTTCGATACGAAGGACCGTGAGACGGCTGCTGGATTGCGAATTCGGCCGACGCGATGAGGAGGATTGGGTGAGGAAAGTGAAGGGATAGGGAATGCGGGAATGTCCTTGACGCGGTCGTGGAGAAGGGGGATGAGACCGTCGTTGGAGGATGGAGGTGGTGGAGATGTTAGTGTGGCGTAGAATGCTTTCAGTGTTGCTTGTGCGGTAGGGGTGGAGAGGTTAGTTATGAGGGTGGGTGTAACCTTGGCTTTCTTGCCCTTCTTTCTTGAAGTGGTGGTCGTTGATCTTGACTCCCTGACTCCGGTTCCAGAAGCCTTCGGTTTCGCTCCGCGAGTGCGCGAGCCCTGGTTGTGCGACTATTTCCTCAGTATAATGGCTCGACAGGAGCGACGTGTAGAAAATATGACAAACCTTCGCGTTTTCTGCTGGAGAGTCGTAATCCGCCTAAAACAAGTTTCAAGATAGCGTCAGGACTCAGTGATACCATGGACAACATATGGGTCGTACATCCTCGTAATCTCCATCAGAGGCGCGACCATCGACCATCTACGAGAGGTACGACCAGTCAGTCAAGCTACTTATATGCGAGGCGAACACAGAGGATAGAAACTTACATCTACATCATCATCAATCGTGATATTCTTCGTAGGGCGGCGCCTAAGCCTAGTAGATGTACGAGGGACTAGAGTAGCATTCTGGTATTCGTGATGCGGTGTTGAGGCATAAGTTCAATAGGTTCACAGAAACGCACGCACGTGGTTGGGTGGTTGCTCTATCTCTTGATCTTCCTCTTCCTCCTCTTCCTCCTCATCACTCGATGAGAGCTCCGACAAATCACCTTCAAAATCGACGTCCATATCTCCCTAAAACAGCGCGTCAACTTGACCAATGAGAACCAAGGGAGAACGAACGCCTGTCCAATCCAACGCGTGCGACTCACGAAAGTGCTCAGAGAAGCTGCTGTAGGTTGTTGTGGAGCAGCTTCGGGCGAACCAATAGCGGGAAGCGGGTATGTCGACGCAGGAGGAGTGACCGTCGACGGTATGGGTTCAGTCGCCGAAGTCATAGCCCTGGGCGCTTCTTCCGAATCATTCTCGAAAGGCGTTATGTTTCGAGGAACCTGGCTTGAACGAAGTGATACCTTGAGCTGAGACCTCTATAGAGAAGGGTGAGGAGGATGTATTCGTTTGCGCACCTTAGGTAGACGCGCTTCAGATGTTTGCGCGGCTAGGGTCTGGTTCAAAGATGCCTAACAAGTGACCGTGCGTTTCATGTTGTCAGTCGGGATATGTGCCTCTTAGTCCGATATACATACCGATGTAGGGTATACATCGGGAACTTGGCCCTCGTCCGGTGCCGATGCTTGAGATTCCTGCTCTACCCTTGAGGCCGAAAGCCTTCTACGTTTACGCGTAGATTCATCCGGACTGGTTGGTGGTCTTGTTGTATCTGCGCGCACAGCACTGGGAGACCGCTTCACGGGTACGGTTGGTGATGTTGGGTTCTACCAAAGATGTGTGCGGGGTATGGTGAGGACGAAGTAGGCCGAAATGAACATTGTTTGCATACCTCTTTCTTCGGTATATTGGGAATAGATGTCGGTTGTCGTGCCGCTCTATGTGGCGTCGAAGGCTCCTATACATATCGGACAGTGTTAGTTTTTGGAACACACCTTCGATTGCAAAGATTTGTGTGGCTGACCTCCTTCTTCACCGGTGATCTTGAGGGACTCGGGAGTCGCTGTTGAGAAGTAATCCTGATAGTGTTCTATCATGAGAATAAGTCGCTGCCTATGCATTTGGGAACTTGACTGGTGACCCTGTAAAGAACTTACCGAAGTCGGTATTGAACCTGTGAGAAAGCTCAGCTCGCGCGAAATAGAGTATATACGGAACTCTATCGGATCGACGATAATAGAGTTTACCGTGTCAATTGAACCCACGCACCCTTTTGCTCTTCACCGTCATCGTCGCTGCTAAGCTCGATGACTGCGCTATCTGCAGGTATGAGGGCCTTTTTTGCCTTCTTGCCAATGGGAGTTCTGGTCGATTCGGGCTGGAGTGAAATTGCCATAAGTCAAGAAAAGTTCTCAGAACTTGCATAAGAATCTCTTTTCATGAGTTACCTTGATTGTTCCGATTCGCACCGGACTCGAGCTTGAGCTCGCCACCCGACCTGTAACAGACGCCACATTTCTGTGTTGCTCTGCCTCCTCGCCCTTCACGACATCCGTAGATTCCGTGGCCGTGTCGCTGAGGCTACCAACTCGTCTATGCTCTGCTGTGTTCGCTCTGATCCTCTCCAGCTCCTCCTTTAACCGGACATTCTCGGCCCTCAACGACACCTGTCTTCGAAACTCCTCATCCCTCGCCGCTTGCAATCTACCCCTCTCCTCCTTCAACTCCACTTGGAGTGTGTCCAACTTCTCCATGTTACTCTTTAGCTTCTCATTATCCTCTCTCAATCTCTCGATCTCATTCAACAACACCTGACTTCTCGTAGTCGCCTTCTCGGTCTCCTCCCTATACCTGTCTCTAGTCGTTCTCGCAGTTCGTAAATCATCGTCGAGAGAGGATATTAACGCGTCGTTTGACCTAGAGGAGCGGAGAGCATCGGAAAGGGAGTCTTCGAGTTGTGTTATGCGGGAGGTCAATGCTTGAAAGTTCAAGGGGGGTCCGGAAGAACCGTGTTGTGACGAAGACGAAGGGATAGGATTCATAGAAGGATTGAGCTGAGAGGTGTTACTGATTCAGGTAAGTTATAAGTAGCAGGGTTTGAGGCCTCCAGGCGCTCGATGTAGTTGAGACTTTGAGAGTAGGTTCGGGTCCTTAGTGTAATAAAGAGGTAATAAAGCAGAGGATCCCTTTGGATGTTGTTCCACTCATAATAATGTGCCGCCTAAAAGCCAGAATAAGGGCACATGGTGTAGTTGGTTATCACGCTCGCTTAGCATGCGAGAGGTGTCCGGTTCAATTCCGGATGTGTCCATAGTCGATCCACATATACGATTTTTTTCCTACTCATGCCATTTCACTCACAGTGAATCGAGTACCCGGTTCGCACAGGGGAATAATGATTCGGGCGTATACGTACAGCACACAGAGGTTCCGAAACTGTGTGTGTTTCACTCGCACAAACCAGTGGTTCATAACTTCCCTCCTTGCTCGAACGTACAATGAATTGTACATATTCATGAAGAAGGACTCGGTACACCAGCTAAGTACAGGCTACATCATGCATCCTCCATCTGGATATCTCCGTCCCCCGACGAATTCGAGAACGCCTCAACGGCGCGTTTTAGGACGGAAATCTTCTCGCGCATGACCTTGATGGATTCGAGGAAGAGGGCTTCCGGAGCGTACGCGCCTTCGGATTCGATGTTGACTATGAGAGGAGGGAGACGGGTATGTCAGTTCAACCATGCGATAATGAAACCTGAAAATGGACAATGAGGGAGTAAGACGTACAGATAAAATGATCCCTCTTCCTCGCCAACGTCACACATCCCTCGAACTCCGGATGCCGCAACACCTCCCTGCTCATACTCTCCTTCCTCATCCCCTCCTCGTCCACGCTCACTTCTTTCGTTTTCGGGTCCACGCGGATCACACCAGGCGAGAAACATTGTTGGAATTTTGTGGCGAGGTGTGGTGGGACCGGTTTTGACGGGTTTAATATGATGAGAGGAAGGAGGCGGTACGACGCAGTTGCTACATCCGACATCGTAATCTCAATACATCTGCTCATCTCAAGAAAAAGTCAAAGAACGAGCAAACGCACCAACAGCCTGAAACTTCGCATGATCCTTCGCTACACCCTTCACCGCATGCATCTCCACATCAATTTCCTGCCCCGGCCTCAACTTATTCAGCACGATGTTCCCATTGGTCGGGGCCGGAACCAGACTCGCCGCCTCGAAGACGGTTGCCTGCTCGCCTGCGGGTTCCCATTTGAGGTGCGAAGAGAGGACTTCGTGGTTTGTGTAGAGTTCGAAGGGGTCGGTGGAGTCTTTTGGGGCGGAAGGGTTGCGCTCGCAGACGACGTTGAGTTTGAAGACGACGGTGTTGCGGTCGGTCGGTTGGTCGTTGACTGCGAGAATGGCAAGTGGACGAGTGATGGGTGAGGTGAGCTCAGGGGGATATTAAAAGCTAAGGAAAGTATTTACCTGTCCGCATGTCCATGAGTTGTGGTGGAATATTGAGGGGGATCATGCCTAGACGGTGTGCAAAGACTTCGTCGACCATGACGGAGGTATTGTTCCATACGTAGACCAATTCAATGGCTATTGTGGGGACCTGTTAAGATAGTTTTAGGATTCGGTGAACCGTTGGGATCGTTAATGGAGAAGCGTTGAAAAGCAGCGGACGTTAGCTTCTACACGAGAAAGAGACGATGGATTGTGCAGTTATTCGTGTGGCCCATGGAGTATGATCACCAGCCCTGCATCAGGGACCGCGTCGACACAGAACTCATGACGCCAAACGACAACAGTGTTGGTACAGCTTTTTCACCAAGGTGTAAAAAGCTGCCTGTCGATGTAGAGAACTGTGCGGTGGCGGCATCCTAACTTGCCCGCCGAGTGTCGGTGGCCCGCCTGCCCTGAATTCTTCATACACAGACGTATTTCCACAAGCATAGGACCAAGAGTGAATGAACGCACCTCTGCAAGCAGTATTCGCCTCAGCGAGTTCGCGATTGACGCGTCCACACCCACCAGGTCGAACTCTATCGACCTGTTCGACAGACTCTGTACCTTCACCTTCAACGTCTACTCCGCCACGATCCAAAAATGCCAACATCGTCCGCAATGCACACATCCATTCAAAATACCACCCAAAAACCCAAGTTTAGCGTACTGTTCACCACCCAATCCACAAACACCACGCACCTCCTTGAACTTCTGCAAATCCCACGAATGGTCCTCGTCGGGATAATGTCCCGGATAATCCGTACTCGAGACATTCGTAACCCGTTCTGCGGTGATTCCGACGTGTTGTCTGGCGTCGTATTGTGAAGGAAGGACGGATGAGCTGGTGGAGGCATGTGGGTGTGGCATTTTATGATGGTTTTGTGGAGGTTTTTCAAAAAGTTGCTTGGACGCGAAATTTAGGATGGGGAGAATCTGATCTTATCTTCTGTGGCGTTATCTTATCTGCTGCTGATCTCCGCGCCGCAAAGTTGATTTTTCGTTGACTTTTCTGCTCTTGACCGTCATGTTCACGTTCACCGTGTGTTTGTCCTGACAGCCTTTACCATTACCTCTGCGCTCGTATGAGCCTCGATACGTGGAGTATGTGCACTTTCCTGACCGCACACTCTACAATGCGAGAGGCTGCATTGGTCGCCACAGGTGTCTCACCACTGAACTCCAGAGCACCACGCAGCTAAACATACCCACCACTAGCCATGAGGGTATCGTGGTGCGAGAATCCACGCCTTAATTTTCTTGATTTCCCCCTCTTGAAGCTTGGCTTGCTTTGGCGATCTGTGTACCATCTCTCATCTGGCTTTCCTGGCTGCATCCGCTCTGACCGCTACAGCCCGGCTACGTTTCATGATTTCAATAGCAAACCCTCTGATCAGCACTGGTTCTAATAATTCCAGTAGTGAAGGCCATACGTTCACAGTTTCCACCTTCTGGAAAAGGTCAAAATTTCAGAGCAATAAGCTGCTCGCAAGCTTTCTCCTCACTGTGGCGGCGCTCTTGACCTTATCTCTCCCGCCGACTCTCAACTCCGATGGACCTTTCGCTGCTCTCATGCTTGGCGCATCATCCAGCTGGGATAAATCGCATACTACGGCGGACTTGACTGCTTTGAAACTCTGTCCTCAGGTGCAGCCGCTGGATCTTGGACGACACACTGCTCTGTATGGAGAGGTGGTGGGATTATACGAAGACACCATGTACAAGGCGTGGGCATATGAGAGCCTGTCTCAAGCTATTCGCATCCCGTACGTCGAACATCCGTTATACGTGTGCGTGTGGTCTAACCAGTAAAAGTTGAATAGCACCGTGACAGAAGACGGTATCGGTCCACCAGGTCAAGATCGTCGCTGGGAAAGTCGTCTCGAACTGCATCGATATCTAGAAGAACGATATCCCTTGATGTACGTCGCCCGATTCCAAATTATCTAGAATCACGCAAGCGTGGTTGTACTCAAGCTCCCGAGGCTAGGCATTCGAGCCTGAAGAGGACAGTCCTCAATCAGTTCGCACTTGTGTACGAGTGGCGAGGAGCAGACAGGAGTCTGAAGCCCATTCTCCTCACTGCCCACCAAGGTCAGCTCTGGATTCTCAATGTCTACCCACGCTTCGAGTATTTATGTGCACATATATGTCCAAGATACAATCCCCGTGGATCCAGAGAGCGAAGAAGAATGGATTCATCAACCGTTCTCTGGATACGTCGATGGTAAGCCTCTATGCTTTAGGCTGACCACGTAAAGAACAACTCACACTTTTGCACTCCAAATCAGGTGAATGGATATGGGGTCGAGGAGCCGTGGACGGCAAGGCTACGCTGGGCGCGATTTTGTACGTGCCCCCTCGTGCATGTGTTGTGTCCTTATGCTTGGATACTCATTGGAGCCACATCGCACCTTCAGCATCGCAATAGAATCGTTGCTGAGCAAGGGATTCAAACCCGAACGGACTATAGTCCTCGCTTTCGGAATGGATGCCGAGCAAGGAGGGATCTACGTAAGTTCGCTGTCCTTCACTCTACGCTCTTGTTTTCGACGGGTTAACCTGTTCCCCCTCGACTGACCTATCTACAGGGTGGACCCGCCATCCGAAACTTCTTGCTCAGCAGGTATCGTCCAAACGGATTTTCTTTCGTCCTCGGCGAGGGCGGTGAGTGTCTCACAGCTCAATATCATCGCCGCATGCCTAATGTCTAACGTTGTCTCACCCCAGACGGATTCTCGGAACGCAGCGGTATCAAATTCGCCACACCAGGAGTAGCGGAGAAGGGGAAGCTCAATCTCAACATGGAGATCAAGATGAACTCGTCTCCGAGTAGAAGACGCAATGTACGCAACTTCACCCTGTATACTTCCGACTAATCCGTCTCATAGCAGTTTAATGTTTGACAGGCTATCTCCCTCCTCTCCCTCGTCATTTCCTCACTCGAATCCACCACCTTCCCGACGCACCTCCGTGCACCAAGCCCTACATTCGCCAACCTGCAATGTCTGACGGCCCATGACCCCGACTTTCCTGAACATCTGAAGGAACTCGTCATGCGTGCCACTTCGTCGGAGAATGCTGGGCATCAGGACGACACGCTAAGCGCGCTCGACAAAGCGCTGTTACGGTCTGACGAATCGAAGTGGGGAGAGTGGCTTGGAAGTACGAAAAACGTTAATCTCGTCAGTGGTGGTGCGAAAGTTGGTGTTGCGGCGAGAAGAGCTCGGGCGGTCGTCGAGACGGAAGTTGTGGATTGGAGGTGCGTGTGGTTCCCTTCATCAAGCTTGATTGATTGAGATTGTTCGCTGACCTGGATGTTCGGGGTATAGCTCGGTGTATGACGTTCAGACAACATATATTGCCCTCCTGTCTCCACTCGCAGCGTACCTCAACCTCTCGTTCTCTGCATTTGATCATACCACCGTCTCTCCTTACCAACTAGACGTGGGCGCCCAAAATATTGCCTTCGCTGGGCATCTCGCTATCAGTGACTTCAAGTGGTCTGCTACCAATCCAACGCCTACCAGTCCAACGACAGGAGGCCAGAGCGGTGCTTGGCAGTTCTTATCTGGGGCTATTCAGGGCGCTTTGGTGGGAAGTAATGTAAGTGGTACAGATGGGCAAAACATTGTGGTACAGCCGGGATTGAACCTTCGTGAGGTCATTTCATGCATGCCTTCCCTATTACATCGTTTCTGACTTGGACGCGTCTACGATCGCAGGGACTACTGGTATGCATACACCTGGCTGCCTCATTCTCTCCTCTGGCTCTGTATCTGATCCCAATTTCTGATCGTAGAGACACATTGGTATACCGACCTTAGTCCCTTCATCTTCCGGTATGCTCATCGCTCAGACAATGACACCTATAATGGCACTCCTGAAGGTCTTCATGATGACGTCAATGAAGGTGACTTTTTACTTCCCGCCTCATTTCCTGCTCCCTTCGGTTGTGTTTTATCGAAGCTGATGCATTAGCATAGCTATACGCGCGGAAAGCTTCCTCGAGATGTCAACGTTTTTCGTCAGGTTGATATTGGGAGCGGACGACACCGAGTTGTTGGGTAGACGGTGAAGGGCCTCGATACGAAAACATGTCCAGCGGTACAATGTTCAACAAAATTCAAGTGCAGGTCCGAAACTATCGTGTCGTCGCATTTCGTTACGTTTCAAATCTCACCTCAAACCAAGATTCGTCGTACATCGTCCAGATATCAGCAAGATACCATCACCTATTTCTTCCTCTTCGCTGACGACCCTCCCTCTTTCTTCCTTCTCTGCTCTTCCTCCCAAACCGGCCACCAAGTCTTCATGTCCTCCTCGAAAGCCTCATCGTACCCTACACACTTCAATGACCACACGTTTAACGTTTCCTCCCCAGCGGACATCGCCCTCTCGATCTCTTCTTTCGACACGTCTACGCTCGCGTTCTTTCCCTTCCTCCTAGCGGCCTCTTTCTCCACAGATTGGGTCGTTATAGTTCTTCCGACGCTCCGAAACGCTATCCGCGCGACCATTGAGGCGTAGCAGAATGGCTTGGCGCCGTGCAGGAAACTGGTCCACGCCTTGCGAACCTGGCAGCGGCGGCGTCGTCAACATCGATATCTGATAAATCAGCATACGAACTCATACGCACACTCCTATCGAGAGCCTGAAACTCTGCTCCACTCATCGGCCCTTCCTTCCTCAACTCGTACTCTCCAAAATAACATATCCTCTCCACCTTCTTCCCCTCCCCTCCCCCTCTAGATTTCACCCAGAGCCTATACACCGGCACACCTCCTTTGTTTATATCTCCTTTATAGTTCTCTGGCTCCAGTTCGGGTCTATTTGACAGAATTGAGCCGGACTTCCCAAACTCCGTAGGGAGATGAGGGTTCTGTTCGTGCGACGGGTGGAGCATTTGGAGCGGTTTGGTTGTGGTGAACGATGGGGAAGGGTTGTGGACAGGGTTTAAGGGGACAACAAGCCCGACGTTACTGCAGCGATAGTGCGAAGCCAGGAATTGACGACTGATCGGGGTTGGAGTACGGTTCGTGAAGTAAGGGACGGAGAAGACAGGGAGGTTGATGTTATCGTTATCCAGAGGAAACTCTCGAGAGGTCGCTGTGGCAGAGGCGCCAGCGGCAATAGATGAAGTGGTCGTTGACCGTGGGAGGTTTGGAGCCTTGCGAGACGATGGATTGCTAGACCGTGCCCTTGCCTTACCTTTCGACGCGCGCACGCTGGCAGCCTTGAAGATATGCAAGGCGGCATGAGTACGCTAGATCAATTCTCAAGCTGGCGGCAAGATGTTCACATACCGCGCCGTACTCTTCATCACTATCTTCATCCCTTTCGCTGAAATCATCCGATAACTCGGATAAATCTGAGGACGGATCGTTCTCCACATACATGAAGTTATCATCGTCTGCTTCTGCCCCATATCGGACTGGGGCTTTGCGTTTGCGCTACGGAGGGGATATCGTTACGGCCCAGCATAATGCAAAGAGTAAAAGGTGCCAAAAGCTCCCACCTTGCCTAAACTGTGCGATTTCGATGCGCTACCAGTGGCCGATTCTGTCTGAGACTCTCCGGAGATGTCGATAACATCGTTGATGTGCGGAGGGTCAGATACTGGCTCGGTCTGGGTACGTCACACAAAAGACAAATCGATGTACGCTTCAGCTTCAGCTTGAATGCCACAAACTCAAGAGTTCAAAAAAAGATCTCACCGGTTCGCGAGCCTGTTGGGTTGCGGGATCCGCAGGTGCCGTCTGCTTTATCTCATCGGCCTTCGTACTGCCCAAGAAGGCCAGCGGTTTGACACTCGGTGATACAGAGGCTTTCTGTGTGTGAAAGTGCCAGTGAGTACCTGTTAGTACTTACTTTTGCTTCAATGATCGAAACTAACCTTGACCTTCACGTTCTTTCCCGAGGTTGGCTGTATATAGCAGCGTCAATGTCACAAAAGCAGGCAGGGAAGATTGACCTACCAGCGTAGCTCCATGTTCCAAGGAGGGGAAAGACTCGACTGGGATGATCGTGAGTCGCGAATCATCAAGGGTGACACTTTCAATACCAATCGTATCTAGGACTCACGTTCCTTTTGTCGGGCTATAAATCAGTATACCGAAAATCAGAGCTGGTGAAGCACAAATACCATTTTACCATCTGACGCGATTTTTTCCTCTTCCACAATGGGGGACATATCTTGGCATTCGTGCTGCTCTTGTGAAACGGAAGCCACAGCGTCTGGTGGCTGCGTGTTGATCAGTGAAAAGTCACTCTCACAACTCGTCGTGCCATCTCACCTGTGAAGCCTCAAGTCCGTCTTCCGCCCTCACTCCGCCTCCAGCCCCATCTGCTACCCGGTCTAGTATCACTGCTCCAAGCACTCCTCCAGGTACATCCACCCTGGCTTCTGTCCTCTTCTTCGCCTCCTTCATCTCTCCTAGGTCCTTCAAGGCCCTACCGAGTTGATACCTGGTCTGTACCAGGTCTTTCCGGTGTGAGTCCCTGGCCATTCGAGTTTGGCGAAGGTCTGCTTCCAAATCCGCAATCTGACGCTCAGTATGGGATCGCAGGTAGGTGAGCTCGGACTGGAGGGATTCGATCTTGCGGTGGGAGTCACGAAGCTGGTCCTCAAGCTCAGATATACGGAGGACGTCGGCGAGATTGTTCGCCATTCCAGAGTAGAACACTAATAGAGTAAAGAGAACTCGAGTTATCAAAATCAGCAAGTTCGTCGTCGTACCATGACACGCCTCCAAGTTCACGCCGGGAAAGGTGACCCACCGACCAGCCAACTACTTCAATGTGTTTGTAGATTGGACGAAGATATTTGGGAGAAGATATTGAATGGTATATTTTCGACACTAAAGGCTTGTTTGTGGTATACTAGGAGAAGAGCGATGATGGAGGAAGTAGGGCCAGGATGATGTCGTAAATCGGATGTGCCATCGCTAAACACGACGGAGCTAAATCTAGCTAAATAGGGGCCGCTTACCTTTCGGGCATTCGCGTCTGTGGCGTTGCACAAGGTGCCACAACGGAGCGTTTGCTTCCTTCGTTGGTGGACAAGCCCTTGATCCCCATACTAAGTAGATGGTGGATTTATTATTAGGGACGTACAGAAGGCACTCTGTCATTACCAGTACCTCCTGTCAGTCAGAACTCAGCATGCTAGGCAGCAGCGAGACAATGTATACACATATTAAAAACGGCATCACACTACATACGATTGTGACGGCTCCAGGTCTAGGGATATTTTGAGGAAGTTGCTACTACTGATGGCGAGCAACTACTACTAGTTGGGGTCGAACTACTTAACCCTGCGCGCGGAACAAGTGGGATGGCCGAGGACTGAGGTCGTAGAGTAACCCATCTCCAGGCTGCCCTCCATACTCGCCATTGTACCAGGAGGTTTCGTATCCCGCCAGCTGCAATCAAGATCAACCATCATCAGTCATCGATAAGATCTTTAAATAACATCCGTAGAGAATTGATAATGCATGATGAACAGACTCACCCTGTCTCGCTCGTATCGATACCAATGTTTCTCCTCTCGAAGCTGCTCCCTAGCTTTCGCCTTCATTTCCTCTGTAAGACCCTCCTTTTCCATGTTCTCCTCAAATGTTTTGAGTTCGGCTTGAAGGGAACGGATGTCCTTTGGATTCCAGTAGGGAGTGAAACCCCAGTGACTAGTGGCCGTAGCCGGATCACGCCCTGTTTAAAATATGCACGTCAGCAAAGTGGGCACAGGTCGGAGGCGAAGACATCGCATCAAATTTAAAGTGGAAAGAAATCCCTGGGGTTTTAGAGACGAAGAAAACCTACAGGCAGTGTGGACGATCGCTGAACAAAGCCAGTCTTCCTCAATACCCATTTTCAATGCTTCTTTTTTTTGAACAAGCCTGCGATTATGGAAACGAACGCACAAGCCAGACGATTCCATCCGGTCGAATCAAGTTCAGTGTCAATGGCGTATAATCAGAGGAATCTGAACGATGACGGTGGTGACGGTGGCGGTGGTGAAGGTGAAGTTGCTTACCCAGCTGTGACACATTTACTCGGATATAAACACGTTTGACGCCTCACATTGAAGTCAACCCGCTTCGCGTCTTTCGCGCCACAGACCTAGATGTCCACGGATATATGCATTCGTAACCCATTCATAAGAAGGAACCACAGCAATGTAAGCCACTCACCCAGCACGTATTCCCCATGAGGAGATTTATCCACGCCGGTTCAGGATAGTCCTCGGGGCAGTCTCTCAATTCCACCGGGTGGTTGCTCCAGATATCCTTCCAGATGGATTGCGAGCTCCGAGACCACAGTAATAGATGAAGTGCTTTGTTCGTCTTTGAGAGCGATAGAAGGTCCCGGGGCCTGACGTATGATGCAATCTGTCGAAACACGGAGATGGTAGAACTTGATGAGAGCTATGCGAAGCAATTTCAGCAAGAAACGAACCTGTCGAAAAAGTTCCATAGGGATAGTCGACAAGGAATTCGGACGGGATACTTCGCTTGCTTTTTCGTTGTCGCTGTTTGCGATTGGCTCGGGCCTGCTCTCACGCTTGACTTTCTTCGAAGGCCGTGTATCCTCGGGTTCTAGGAGGAACGGAGAAGGGCACAGTTTCAGTACAGACGGGGCGTCCCTTAGTTGCGACACTGAAACTCACCTTCTGACGGTTCTCGAATCCGTATAAGGCGTTTGTTCGGTTTCCGCTCCCACTTCGGGTCCGTAACTGCTACCTTCTTCGTTTTACGATGTCGGCGACCAGATGGCATGGCGGTGATAAGTGATTTCGATGAAGTTCTGGAGGCGGAAGGAATGAGAAGATGGTGGTGGACGATGAGAGATGACGATTGAGGTTGAACCCTTATATAATATAGAGAACAAAAGGAACACGCGGCCCGTGGGAGCGTGTCAGGGCCCTTGAACGTTGCTGGACTGAGTCACAACGCCTCGGGTCAATCATTTAGCCAGCCTTGTTCCCTACGCGGCAGGCAAAGAAAATTCACATCCTGTGTCTCAGTAGCATACGATTTACTTGGACAAGGTCGTTCTTAGCAACAATCCAAAGTGGTCGCTGGTCAAAGCGCGAGAAGCGATAAGTAATGTCAATGGTGATGCCTGTGTGCGGCAATCCAGGTGGTGGAATGACCCTTCAAAGCAAGCAGTGGCTGTGGGATACAACAAGATCAATGATCCGAGTGGCTTCGCTAGCGATTGCATATCAATATAATGGGGCGATCTCGAGAGTGCGGCAGGGTCAAGACCTTAGACAAAGGAGTCGACGGAATGGGCCGACTCATGACGTTGAGACTGCGGCGTGATATCGTAGAGATAAATTCTCGGTGGCACAACGAGTTTTGGTGCCAAAGGACACAATCGAGCCGCGATCACTCTAAGCCTCCAGAGGAGCAATAGGAGCACCGATGAAGGGCTGCATCCGCGTCGAAGCTATAGATGAAGGGACGACTTCAGAACAAAGGCCCCTCAAGCGCCGGAGGGACGTGGAAATCGGGAAATATATTCCCACAGTCACTGTGGCGTTATTAGCGCGTGGCTTCGACGTTAGAGTCCAATGTTCTCTTGCCCCATCTTTGCTCGTACACATGTATCCATAGCCGTATCTTATTTCTTGGTTAAAGTTCTTGATCACAATGTCGCATCCTCTGGCTGTCGACGACCAACTACGGGATACTCGTCGCGAGCTTGAACTTCTCAGTAGTCAACTCGTACACACCCTTGAGGATCTCAGATGCGCCGAAACAGCACACCAGGATCATGTCCAATGCATTCAAACGGAATCACAACGTCAAATGGCTCGACTTCAAGCGGACTTGGACTTGCAGGTGTCCCGACTGAAGGAGGATTTGGTAGATGCAAGGCAGGCGAGGGACCATTGGCGGAATGTAGCTGAGTCTTCGGAGTCCGTTCCCTCTGACCTAAAGGCATCGAACACGCGCACATCTGTGGCTCCTGATGCTTCTTCGTCGTCGTCGTCGTCGACGCTCCAGACGAAGGACGTAGAGCTGTTGGAAAGGGTAGAGGCAACGGAGAGAGAGTTGAAGGGTTGCTTGCGGAAGATCGTGAGGTCCGAGGACGAGAAGCACGCATTGAGAAAAGAGCTGGATACTTCGAAGGACGAGTGTGGCGCCCTTCGAGCCCAAACCAAACAGCTCGTATCATCTCGCCAGACGCTTCAAGACTCTTTCGATCACACCTCGAGAATTCTTGCCGAACGGACTAAACAGGTCAAATCCCTCGAAGATCACAAAACGGCGTTAACGGACATGCTGGAGGTCGAGCGCTCGAAGAGGAGGGATATAGAGGTCACATTGGGAGAGGTTCAAAGAGAAGCGGAGGAGAGTGGTCGTATAGCGAAGGAGAAGCAGGAGAAGCTATCGGCGGAATATCAATTGCTTCAGACGAACACCGGCTTGCTCGCTCTCCACATCATCGAGCAGCAGCGTCATAATGCCGGGTTTCCTCAACAGTCACCAGATCATTCCATGCGCGATGGAGAAGGAGGAGTCGTGAGGAAGAAGGAAACGAACGAGTTGTTCGGTGAGGTGGAAGGCTCGAAGGCAAGAGTAGACCAGACTTCTACTCCAGCGCATAGTTCGAGGACGAACATGAAGAGAAAAGGTAGTCCTTTCCCAGAGCTGTTCTTTCTGAATCACCGGTCTGATTACTGACCGTCCATACCCTCTTTCTAGCTCCACATGACGACACCAACGACACCAACGACACGCGCCTAGCAGATCCATACGAACCAACCCTTCAAGTTTCAGCCACCACCTCGAACCAGGCAAGTCTCTCCATCGTTTTTATCCGTGTGACTTTGACCGATGTGTTCTCTCTAGATCAACTCTCTGTCCACTCTACCCATTCCTATATCACTGCCAAAGACCGCGGCTCCTGCCCTACCTTCATCGTCGTCAACGGCCACACCACTCAGTAGTCACATGGAATCGCCCAGTAAAAGACCTCGACTCAGCAAAATCACCACTCCCAACCGTTTGAATCCTGGTCCCTCGATGAGCAACGAAGAGGACTCTCGATCGGTGAGTGCATTAAACTCTGGTGCATTGCCTACACGTCCTTACCGCCCACACTCTCCTTGTCTTAGGTTATCAAAAGACAAGTTGAACCCGCATCGTCCTCATCGACTTCGACGAATGATGCAAATCTCGAACTTCAGACGTCTGAAACGAGTACAGGGGTGGGTACGAACACTTATACTTCGCCGGCACGAAGTGGTTGTGGAAGTCGTGAAGTAATTACCTGTTCGCATCATGAGGGCATTCTCATCTTGAAGTAGAACGGCTCACTGATATGAACCCGAAGCAGCTTCAGCCTTCTCCGAGCAAGCTGAGCTTGATTCTGGCTTCAATCCCTAGACGCACTTCACCTTCGGGACCGTCAAAGCCGCGATCGCCTGACGTCGTCGAGGGAAGTGCGAATGGAACTGAGTCGGCGATGGCGACACGTGAACGAAACAGACGAGAGTGTTCGGCGCCCACAAAGGTAAAGTTTTAAGGACGATCCACGCCCTCATCCTCCTTCGTCTCAGGAAATTTTGCTAACTTTGCTTCAAATACATCATCTTCCTCAACATCAACCTGGATTTGCCGCATCGCCAACAGGATGAGGCATTGGTGCCGGCAGATGATTCGAACGAAGACACCAAGCCTCTCATCTCGCACTCGCAGAACTTTACATCCACCGCTAATTCACGAATATCGGATCTTCGAACTTTCGTTGTCGATATCCTGTCATCGACTTGTCACCCGGTCGTGCTCAACCTACCCACTGCTACTGGTGGTTCTCGAAACTCTCGCTCTAATCCGAAACAGTGCTGCCCTATCGGCTCTGGATGCGCAATATTGCATAGTACGCCGCCACTCAAATCTGGCGCACGGTCACCCTCCAGGACGTCTTCAGCTGGAAGTGAAAGCCCGAGCAGGAAGAAGAGAAAACTCGTCATGGCGAATCCTCTGTATCAGCCGTGGCTACCGAAGCAACCGGGTGCCCCGGGTGTTTTGATCTCGAATATGATAGAGTTGGCGGAGATGGAAGAAGACAAGGAGGAGGGTGTGGCGCTGTGGGTTATGAAGCCGAGGCGTATCGATAAACAACGAGAAGAAGCGGACGATGGGGAGGATGCGACAGAGGGGAGGGAGAAAACGAGAGGAGTATATTTCGGGGAGTATAGGGTCAGGAAAGACGTACGATGGTTGAGTGCGGAAGAGTTCTGTGCATTGAGCGAGGAAGTACGTCTTCCTCCGCTGCCTCACTATCTAGACATAGTGGATGATACTGATATGGTCATCTGGCCCCCATAAACAGTGTCAAACCGAGAACGTACGATGCATCCGAGAATGTAGGAACGAAGTTGGATATATTATGTTGCGTGCGTTCGAGGATATGAAGCAGAGAAACGTGGAGATCACGATGGAGGGGTTGATGGCGGAGGTCGAGAGGATATCCAGCAGTTGGTCGTCGAAGGACAAGGGGAAGGGGAAGGAGAGGCAGGAGGACGAGGAGGAAGAAGGTTGTCAGAGTGAGGCAGATGTGCTGAGGGTGTTGAGGGACGGTGATGTGGTACGTGTTCGCAGTGATGTTCCTCATTTTGATGGTGTTTACTCATAAATTGAATATTTTGGTGGATTCAGAGTTTGGACGTTTTGACACTGGAGTGTACTGGGTATGATTACGGGATTATCGACGAGTTGCGCGAGACTGGTATGATCGTAGTTCCTGGCCGAGATATAGCCAGACGACCTCCTTCGGTAGCACCACCATCGGCAAACGGTGCACCAGCACCAGCTGCTCTCAACGATATGCAACAGCCTTTACAGTCTCTCGATATCATTCCATATATTCCCATACGAGATCCGTCGGCGTCGACTTTGGGCCCTACGAACCTCTCAGCGCGTAGAAGACCATTCCAAATTATACCGTTTATACCTCCACCGACCCCCGGGCCCGAACCATCACCGGCGCAATACAGACACAAGGTCATTTTTTAGAAATATTCTAGAACTTGATAGCCTTGATAATGATCGTCTGATATACATATGCAACAGGACGATAGTATGCAGGCGGACAAGACATTAGGTGGAGATGACGGTGAAGATGAAGATGCGCCTGGACCGCGTAGACGGAGCTCAAGACGATCGACGAAGGCTGTCGCGCCAGGCGCGTATGAGAGGTTCTTCAAGCGGCAGTATCTTTCCTGTGGTGCTACGACAGAGAGTCAGGCTATCGAAGTCGAGGACAGCGATGGGTAACTACACGATGAAAGGTTTACGATGGTGGACAAATGTATGATGAAGATCAATCAGTCTGGAGGCCCCATAATTTTCTTGCTCCGTTCTCGCATGTATACATCCCGAAACCCTGTATCTAATTCGTGTACAATATGCGTGTCAATCCGTTGTGCTTCGGGCCACACTAGTTCTGGCTTTGCACGTGGCGAGTACGTTCATTTGAAACTCCGCTTCGATACGGTCACTCTATTACGCTACAGGTGTTCGGTCTTCGCCACGACCATCATCTTGATACACGCCTTCAGTCTCCGAGTCACCACTACATGGACAAGGAGCAACACACATCTTTGGCAGTTCTCCAGGACAAGATCCGCGATCTGACCCGCGAACGAGATGGGCTCAAACGTCAGCTTGCGTTCAACCAAGAAGAGAATGCATCTCTCAGAACCAGGTATGAAGAGGACTTGATGGATACCAGGGCGCAGCGCGACGATGCTAGAAAGCAGATCGTTGAGAAGGAAACTGAGATAGAAGTCTCTAAACAACACATAGCTGTGTCGCGCGATGAACTGCAGCGGCAGAATAAAGTTGAGGTTGAAGCTCTGAAGAAGGAATTTTCTCTGGAGCGAGCGGCGTGGAAGGAGGTGAAGGCAGACATGGAGAGCGAGATAGAGCAGCTGAAGGCTTCTGAGTCTGGGATACCTGCAGCTGAGGTCGAAGCGTTACTTAGAGAGCTGAACAGAGCGAACGCGGAGAATCATAATCTACAAGGTCGTATAGACACTATACGTGCTGCGGCCACGCCGCAAGGTGCATCATCGACCTCACATTCTGGCCCATCGTCCCGTGAGGCAAAACGGGAGCTACAGAGTTCAATGGTAATGTTATAGTTTATCTTGGTGGGATCTTTTTTCTTCTACTAAACTATGCTTCCCAGGATCTGGATGGCGCACAGGATGTAAAGCCTCGTACTGCTGATCTCGCCGAATCCCAAGAGTCCCGGGTGAGTTTAATATGTGTTCTGAAGCATCAATGCTGATTTTCTCTCTATCTCGATAAGCCTTCACAAAAACCCCGTACAGACGAGTTTGCTGGTACAAAGGTGTGCTCGTTGTATCATGAACGTCGGATTCAGTCTAACAACCACTTGTCGCCTCGAACAGCGAAAGCATTCCGAAGCCTCAAAGCCTTCCGCACCGACCCCCGCCTCAGACGCACGCGTTATCCAAGATATGCGCGATGGTCTAGCAGATCGTATGCATGATCCTGCCGCGAAACGCCAAAGGACAGATCTATTTGGCGAGGCATCATCGCGCGATCATGTGGTAAGAACATTTCTATGACAGGCATCAACTCGTCCTCCGGATTGATAACTAGCGTGGCCAAAGGCAAAAACTACTTCGGTGTCTGGTTCAAGATCAACGCCTACAACTGAAGTCATCCGACTCGACTTAGACGACTCTGAATCAGAGCTTGAGATCGAGAAGACTCCCGGGTCAGGTACCCATCAAGGTACTGTTCAACGAAGCGCAAAGTATGCATCTATCCTCGCAGTCGTTTGCACTTATTCCGGCTCATCCTTTCATGTCGTTTGACTTATGGATGGTGAGGTCGCAAGGGAAGCAGAAAGCGACCGATGTATTGCCCTTCACGACACAGGGGCCACCCAATCCCTCTAGATCTCAACAAGGCTCTATTGTTACTATATCTACCTCGGCCCTCCGAGGAGCTCCAGTTACACCTCACAGACCTTCAACGTCAGGAGCACAGATCGTGACTCCCTCAACAACAGCGAGTGACGCTGTAGGTTCTTATTACGGTTTCAGTAAACACCTCACTCATGATACTTCCCGTGCAGGGCTCGTCGTACGGTTTCAGACACAGAACTAAACCGCGTATCACCCAGCAGTCTCCGACGCTATCTGAGCCGGAAACTCATTCAGGACCCTCTACTGCGCGATCAGTCTCATCCGCGAAGCCTTCTATAGTGAGCGCTTTTGGAGTTTCAGGTGTACAACGATCACCGTCAACCAAGCAGACGCCCACTGTCTTGCGTCTGCCCTGTATCAAAACGTCCCCTAAGTTTGGATTTCCAGCATCAATTAACGCTCGCGTAGCGTCATATTCACCGGTATCAGTTTCGTCACTTCCCCAGCCCACCGACGCATACCCACACAAAGGTTTCTACCCTCGGCACTTCCTCGAGTCCTTTTACGGATGCCCTCGGATCGCATTCGTCGGTACTGCTGAGGGCGGCGGATTGAAGAAGGATGATCGTCCTCGACGCGTCTGCTTTCCGCGGTTGGACTACAACCCCAGTCAGCCTGTTATGCATAGTTATCTTGGATAAGCACTGAGCTGATCGGTCTCTCCTTTGCGTTTGGTACAGGCCTTCCACTGAAACCGGGATATCCTGGAACCCTCATCACAAACCGCATGGAAATCACGTCCAACGGTCCATGGAACATCTGGATTCGGGCTCCAGAAAAGCCTTTATGGCTCAATGTCGGACTGTACGAGTGTACAAAAAGCAAACACCCGCTCACGGCAGACGAGTGGAAGTCATTGTCGCTTACGGTAAGCTCGTTTAGGACGTTATGTCCATGTCTTCGTGGAAATACGTTCAGCTAATATTCTGGGAATTCAGGTCCGGAATACATGGGTAGCTTGCTTCCATAGTCATACCGGACAATGGACTTGCTATACGTCTATGCGTGCGCGGATGGTGCTGAGAAAGAAGGGTATGAGTATCACAGAGCAGTCCGTGAAGGACGAGATGGCACGCCCGTCTATATCTGCATTGAGTGTACAGGACGTCCACGAGGCCATGAATAGGGGTGACGAGGCGAGTATTATATTCTCACTACGCATGCATCGAACATTTGAATGGCCCTGAACTCACTAACCTCCCGAGCTAGCATCTGAACGTCATACTCTTGAAGCCAGTAGGGTATGACGATGCTTGGCAGAGGGACATGGAAAAGAGATATGCTGAGGTAGTCCCGGGGACCAAGTTTCGCGGCGGGGCTCCTGGAAAGAAGAATAAAAGACATACAATTCGTGGGTATATCGGTCAGGTTCCGAAGAGCCACGATAGTACTAACACTCTTGTTGTTGTGCTGTTTGCTCAGGTGAAGACTCCGAAGAGTTGCTCGGCGTTACATCGACCGCTCATGCCGCAGCCAAATAAGACCGTGCCGTTCGGGGCAGGACGATGTGATCATTGGTGGATCTAGTGGTACGAGATGTTCTGCTTCTGCACACTCAACTGTAATTCACTCAAGCTAGAAATGTAAATTTTTTGAGCGTCTCCGTTAGCAGGATCCTCCGGCCAATCTACAACTCATCTTCCACATAGTCGTCGTCTTTCTCGTCCTCATTATCCTCCTCGTCGTCACTTATCTCTACGCATGAGTCAGTAGGGTCCTGCTCGGGTCGCACATCCTTCGTGGCCTTTGGTCGCAAAATCATCGAGGAGAGTCTAGAAGACTCGAGCAGTAGATTGCTTTGTGGCCCACTTCCTGCGCCACATCTCGATCACGTGTAGGCATAATTACGAGAGACAGTGCTTTGCCCGACGTCAGAAACGCGTTTCTCTTCTGCACACCTTCCACAGTCATCTGGTTCTCTCCGAGTTCTGCTTTTTCGCGACGTGGATGCAGTTAACATCGATGTCCCTTGCCTTCAAGATATTACACAAGATATTACGGGATACACTCCAGCGACAACTCGCATTCGACGCCCAAGAGTTCGCAATCGAGCGTGTCGCCCTCGAAACTATGCTGAAGGCTACCCGAGAGCAAAGAGACCAAGCACGAAAGGATTCTGAATCTCATAGAAGCTCGATGTAGGCGATGGAAGGGGGACTGAAGGACGAAGTGCAGAGGACACGGGCGGAGAGGGAAGTTTTGCGACGGGAGCACGATGGCGCGAGGACGGAATGGGAGAAAGATAAAGATGCGCTGCAGAAGGAGATTAGGAATTTGAAGGAGAAGTCTCGGGAAGTGGTCTCGACTGAAGAGGGTAAAGAACTGAGGGGCCAGCTCAAGAGGGTCAATAGCGATAATTGGAGCTTGCGGAGTCGTCTGGCGCAGATTCAGGCTGTATTGGCTAAGCCCTCGACCACGACTTCCTCCACCCTTCTCGTTGAAACAGGAGCTGCTGCAACCAAGGTATGCCATCCTCTAAACTCCACTGGTGTAGACTCATTAAGCCCACGGCGTCGCACACGAGCTTTAGAACGAAGACGTCAAGCCTACCGATCACCAAGAGCTAACTGCGTCAGCGGCCGTGGGCACTTCTTCTGCTAAAGTCTCGTCGGTGATGTTCTCTGTTTTGAGTTAGCTCTCCTCCATTGAGAACCTTGCAGCACTCTCAGCGAGCACATTCAGAAGACGCAGACGTTATAGACCTCACGCACCTCGAGGATTCTCCTGTCAATATACGTGTCTCTTTTACTGGGCGACTATCACTTATTGGTATCTTCTTGTGCAGAGATCTAAGCGCAAGCGGCTGAATAGTCTGTCGAGAGAGGCCTGGTTAACCTCTCAAAGTGTCTCCGCCAAACGGCAGAAGACCTATCCACATGGCCGCGTTGATAAGACTCCAGAATTTATCCAAGGCAGCTCTCAGGATATGCTGGTTTGCCTTGTGTACTTTTCTACTCTTACTCCACGTTATGAAATATCAATTATCAATGTTCTCTTGTAGAAGCCCAGCCACCAACCCGCAGATCGTGCCGCACTGTCGAATGAGCTCCACGTCCATAGGTACGATTTCCGCCTGTGCATTTTCCCAATATGTATAAGCTGCTCATAGGTTTAACTCCACACTCTAGGCTTCCTACAGCACACGGACAGCTGCACGGCATTTCCCCACGAGATGAACCAGTGGCGCACGCCCATCGTCTCGACGGAAGTTCCGACCTGCGTACGCTAACTAACTCAAAGAGTGAGGGCTCGAAACCTTCATCTCTCTGGACAACGGCTGCGCTCTCCTCTTCAGTGGCCTTTCAAGCAATACTCAATGACATCACGCCCGATCTTCCATCATCTTCGAAGGTACATGTCGTGTCTATTTAATACTAAACCTTTCCGTTAGTGACGGTAATCAAAGAGCCTGGGTATGGCCTAAGGGCGCGAACAAAGCCTCGGGCGACGCAGACATCTGCTTCCGCTCCGCTTCGCTCAGCAGGTTACTCATCATCTCCTGCCAGCACAGATGCTATCAAACTAGCTTCGTCGCCGTCGGAGTTGACCACAAAGATGGACCGCACTGGCACTGAAAGGAAAATAACACAGCGAGACAAATCGGTTATCAATGACGTACCTCCATTACTACGCCATTCGATTTACACCTTTTCCACATCTCTGAATGATCTAATCGCAAAGATTTCTTCTGTCGATGTTCCATCTTTTCCATCGCCCTTGGTCAAAAATCCGTACCCCGGCTTTTGTCGGCGAGATTTTCTGGCACAACACCACAGTGCACCTCCACAATCATTTTTTGGCACAGCGATTAATCGTGACCTGAAGGCAGCTGGCTCAAACAGGATAAGATCAGTGATCTTTCCGAAGTGGGACCAAAATCCCGGTATGTTTCCCTATCTTCTGCCCTCTTTAAGTATTTCAGCGGGTATCCTTATTTCGCAGCACGCTTGACGTTTCTTCTACTAATATTGTGCTCCTTGTTCGGCGACCCTAGGCTTGCCAAATGTTCCTGGTCAGCCTGGAACAATCATCGCGAATCGGTTCGATATGGTCGGAGGAGGACCATGGGATATCTTTGTTGGAGCGAACGACGAGGCTTTATGGCAGTGACTTGGCTTGTACGACACTATCATATCAGATCAGCCACTAACTCCGGAAGAATTTAAAGTGTGTTCACCTGCAGTACGTGTCTACCATGTTTTATCATATCGAGCAAATCTTGGTCTGTTCTCATACATTTGATGTCTATTTAGACGTCGTGGACGAAGGCTATTCTTGATACAAAACAGAAGTGGACCTGTTACTTGTCGATGCGGGCGAGGATGGTGCTGCGTAAGAAAGGACAAGAGGTTACGGATGTGTTAATTAAGCGTGAAATGGCACATCCTTCGATGGCTGCATTGTCCCAACAGGATGTGCTCTATGCGATGGACAGAGACGACGAGGCACGATCTTTCCACTGTCTTGTGTTCTCTCTATCCTCGCTAATGTCTAAGCTCGCAGATACTTAATATCATCCTACTTGTCCCCCTGGGACACGACGAGCGGACCGACATGGAACGACGGTCTATCGGTGTGAAGTCCACGTCGCCAAGTCCACACGGCGTATGCCATTCACCTTTTCGAGTACAGTGAACGTGGTTGACCAAAACTTACATAGGGACCAGTCCGTCACTCCAAACTGCTAGTGCACAATTGGCTCTACGGCTAACGTGGCTCGGGCATCAACCAACCTGCGGGCTAGACGGAAGAGCAACGTTTTGCGAACTAGTTTTGGCGAGAATGAAAGTGAGTTTGGCGAGCTGGACCGTGAAGAATATTGTGACGATGAAGGAGATGGAGACTTCGTAGGTTAGTAACAGCATGTCGAACCATCTTGGAGGTCGACATGCTGTGCTACAGGTCCACAACTACTTTCGTCTACGACTCCATGTTTTTACTTCTCAGATGGTGCTCTTATCATATTATCATATACTCCTTCAGTAGTTTCACCGTATACTTCTTTGGTTTCCTTCCGGATGAGAACCTTGCCACACTTACACAACTAGCTCTTCCTCTACATCCTCTCCGGAGAACTTACCCGCTATTCGGTCAGAGTCGCTCGATCATTGCTCAGCCACGCTATAATTAGACCTGCCCGCGCGACATCTAACCGATCAAAAATGTTTTGTTTTCAAACAGAGCTGAAGCTATGGGCGGTCGCGGACTTCTGCGCAGCGAGGTCGTGTACTGCGTCGAGGCTGCGCACTCATGCCTGCTCCTTCGGGCGAGCGTTCATCATGGCGTCTCCCAAACTCTCCGTTGTACACCATGGCTCGACTATGGCGTTCTCGATATACAGTACCGCTGGTCGCGTTCATCTGTTCATTCTCTGCCGTTCTCTACATTTCTTTTGACTTTTATGCCCGTCCATTACGCACGCTGGCCCTCAACCTGGACGGAGACGCCACATCGATACCACAGTCGACAGATATCGCTGTTCCATCTGTGGAAATCAACAATGAACCTCCACCACCAGAGGAGCCCGCACCACGGGTCCTCCTCGTCTCTGCTTTCTTTCCTGTCTCACAATCGAAACACTCCGTCGATGAGTATCTTGACTGGCTCAAGCGTTTCTTGGGCACCGTCACCACCGATCTCTACTTCTTTTGTCCACCCGAACTCGCAAGCATGATCCGCTCTTTCCGCGGAAACCTGCCCATCACCATCGACATGTCCTACAACACCCCCTTCCACATCCCGCCACTCAAACCACACGCCACACGTTACAAGGAGATGCACCAGTGGGACCGTGAGAAGTGGCGCCACTCACCCGAACTGTACGCCGTCTGGAACGCGAAACCGTACTTGTTGGACTACGCCGTGAGGAATGCGAGGGCGAATGGGAATATCTACGATTTTGCGTTTTGGACAGACGCGGGGGCGATCAGAGATGACAATAAGTTCAGTGCGTGGCCGGATGGCAGGAGGGTGAAGGAGGTGTTCGAGATGGCGCACAAAGAGAGCGGGACGCTGAAGGAGAGGCTCATATTCTTCCCCTTGTGGTTGATGCCCGATGCGAAGTTCAAGTATTGGACGGAGGATATGGGGCCGGTAGATGCTGAGTTCAGCGAGGGTACGTCCCTCGACTCGCATTTCATCTCGATTTCTTGCTCTTGGACCCATCCTGACGACATGTGTTATTTCTTACATTGGTCATCCACAGGCTCATTCTTCGGCGGTATGCCCGCATCGATTACCTGGTTCCGTCGTGTGTTTTACACCTACCACAACCACTATCTCTCCGAAGACAAGTTCGTCGGGAAGGACCAGACACTATTCAACTCCATCTTCCTTCTCTTCCCCGCTCGCTTTTTCGGCGTCTCTCTCTGGGATTCTTCCTCACCAGCCCACGCTGGCATACCCTGGAACGCAGATACTGCGCTCGGGACCTGTGGGAATACGTGGTACTACTACGAGTGGTGGCTAGCAAATAAGGAGACGAGGGATGAGATGGCGGAAATCTGGCTGACGGATGCACATATGAAGTCGAGGGGCTGGAAGGATTTCTGGAAGACTTCGGTGCGGTGTAGGGAGGGTGACGCGCTGGGGATGCAAGGAATCCTGAAGAGACAATTTGGGAGCGGATGGGTGGCACCGAAGAGGGATGTGAAGATGCAGTACGTTTGAGTGGTTGGTTGGTGTCCGTCAGAGCTCCTCTCGTCGTTAGAATCGTTCCTTGTGCTATGCTCCATCGATTGCTTTCTTTATGCTCATACCGCAGACTATTAATTATCACCCTATCCAGACCCTATCATTCAAGCGGAACATTGAGCAGGCAGTCAAAATGTGCCAGGCATTCTAGAATCAGTAGCACCACGGTAAGTATATGGGCAAGCGTTAAAATCGCGCTGAATGAAACGGTATAGTACATTCAGAACAGAAATACGGAAAGGACATACATGTCAAGTACGATAACATGGATATCGATGGAGAGAACCAGGGTATTCGGAATAAACATGAAACCAAAATCGAAGGCATGAAAAGCGAGGTGGCATACAACATGAGAGCAATAAGAACGAAGTACCAGTAAAGTGATAGTCACATCCGACAGCAGGAACCCTAGAAACTTTGCAAGAAACGGATATCGAGTCTAGGACAAAGAATTAAGTCTTCAATAGGGCATATATGTAGAGGTGTACATTCAACCCCTCCGCCAATCAGGAAGCGAGCTCTGGCGGAGGCTCCAGCGTTTCAAACCGCCACATATATGCTCTAATAGAGCCATAAATTCAGCCATAACTTATTCAATGAATTTTTCTCTTGGGCATCAGTCTTCTTTATTCGGTGCCCAGGGTGGGTGGCGTGGCAGAGACCACCCCATCCTTCTGCGAAGACTCCTCCTGCGTCTCTGGCTCTGGATTAGAGTCTGTAAGCGCGCGCTGTTGTTTGAAGGTGCACAACGGTCAAGAGAATAGTATCAGGACATGATTATTGACCTCTTTGGACGGCACAACAAGGACGACAAATTACGTACCAATGCCCACTCCGCGGGCTCCCTCTGGGCAGCTGTCATCAATTCCTTGGTAGTAAGTCGAGGTTTTGAACTCGCTCCTGCTGCGGGGTGCTGTCGATATATTGTGGTGTAAACATGGTTAATTCATGAGGATACTTTCCGGACCAGAGAGTTTGGGTCTGAGAGAACCGACCTTAGGACGGCCCACGCGGCGCAACTGAGGCGAAGTTGATGGAGTAATTGGCGCTCGCACAATAATTTCCGTCCTTTGCTGCTCCTTGCCCCTCTTCTGTTCGCCTGGCATATCACGAACTGTAGTGCGTATGATATCTGGGAGTGCTCTGCTGGAGGAAGACGTGGGGGTCTCCGGAACCTGAGGAGCCACAAAAACCATAAGCCTCGTACGAAGCTTGGTTCAAGCAGAGATGAACGGACCGACGAAGTTGAGATATCATCTTCACTATCATTTGTCTGATTGCCCGGAGCGGGAGGAACGAAGAGAGAAGACCCGGGCTTCGAAATAGAAACGTAGTGTCTGTGCCGTTTGAAAGGTGGCGTCGGGTAGGGTACATGTTGTTTGACTGGAGTGCTGTTTTCAAAAGATGTAGGCCAAGGTATCGAAGATGACTCTTCTTCAACTATGTTCATAGGACTGGCGGCGATTCCCAGGAGCGAATCAGTGCGACCTAGACATAACGTATCGTCATGGACAGAACAAAAAGGATGGCACAAAGAACCAAACTTTCCTTTTCGTTTCCCATGCGGGGTCGACGGAGAATCCACAGGTGTCCTTGCTTCATCCGGCTCGACCTTCAAGATCTCATTTTCCATTCTCATTTTATCTAATTCCTCCTGAAGATCTCGCATCTCCAACTTCGACTGCTCCAACTGCTCTGCTACATCTGCTTCACGATTACGCCAAGCATCTCTCTGCGTCTCCGCATCCTCCAAAGCTCGCTTCAACTGCGTTGCCTGCACATCTTTTTCAGCTTTGACACGAGATAGTTCATACCGATAGTCGTTCTCCAGCTGCGAGACATGCTCTCGGTGGGCAGATTTGATCTTCCGGAGGTCGTCGATGGTCTGAAGCAGTTGAGCAGTGATTCGTCCAAGTTCGAGCCGAGTGTCGCGTAGCTGATATTCCAGAGTGTAGTCATGCGACATCTAGATACAAGGATATGTGTACACCAAGTTATGAAGCCGCCCGTGAAGGAGAACGGACGAAGGCAAGGAGTGTGAGAGTTCCAAGAGCATGCGTGGCGAAACGGTAGCATCATTCAACGGCAGACTAGGAGACGCCACACACACTTTTCCTCCATAGGGAAGTTGGTGGCCCGAGTCCTCGCTATTATTCGCAGCTCTCATCTATATACCTCTGCTCCTGTGATCATGATGGTGTAATTTCCTGCCTTGCGACGAGCATGATATGTCGAAATACTTTGGTCGAATTGCATAGTATGGTACTGGTACAGTGGAGGGACAAGTACAAAAATGTGCCAATATGATGATGGGAGTCACAGCCCAAAAGATGAACGACCAAATACCTATATCCTCCGAGGGCAATCGAAATCGACCAATCCACGAGGATCAGGCTCCTGAAACTCAAGATCGATACCGTAGCTCTCTAGCTCTTTCAAAATCACAGTCTCCCGAACATTCAAATAAGACACCTTATTCGTAACCAACACCACTGCTCCTAGCGGGGCACCTAAGTTCCACCTGTCCTTCACCATCTGAAGGATCGCAGCGAGGACATCCTCGAGCTGCGTGTTCGACTGCGAGTTTGTGAAGGTGAGCAAAAGCTGCTTCAATTTGGGACAAAGCACAGGGCTTGATTGACTGAGGGCAAAGCCAAGTCCCCTCGCATCTCCTATGGGTGACCTATGTGCTCCATACGACGTGAAGATGTCGAGACCGAGGACCACCTCCTCCAGATTCGGTACAGAGGTGAGATACCGAGCCCATATATCTGACCACTGGCTGAGCATCCTAGACTGTACTTTCTGCTCTGCAGTGATCCAGAGTTGCGTGATCGTAGGACGGGTTTCCAGAAAGGATGGCAGGTCACGCAACATGTCGAGAGAACTGAAGTTCGAAGGGTCGTCCTGCTCGAAATCAAAAGAGGGACCACAAATAGAATGTTTTCGATAAGGAGTGGCGCCTCTGAGAGAACAGCTCGCTGAAGAGATCCGAAGGTGACACCAGGTTACGCAGCGGTTAGGATCCAAGTCCAAAGGCGCCACACCAAGGACGCCTCGATTACCGTATCCGCCGGTGGCTCGAAGACTGTTTGCGATCCGACGAGAGGCTATGACATGGATGTCGCATTGGTTACTGTCCCGGACCTTGACGCGTGATATGACTTCATGAGCGAGGGCGTAGTGCGGAAGGTCGTCACAGTTAATCGAGATGTTCTTGAGGTGTTTGAGATTAGGCTTTGCAATTTGATCGATGGAGGAAGAGACGCTAAAACTAGCTCCGCTCCCGCTGAAGCGCAGACTAAAGAACTCAAGGGCCAACGTGGCGTTCAGCGCGCAGAGAAGGTCGTCTAGTGATAGCATCCTGGTGAAGTCGACGGTGAGGGACTCGATAGCGTGACGAGAGCGTAGAAAAGCAGGAAGGTAACCACGATGGAAAGTTCGGGCGAAAAACTCCCCATGGGGATCCTCCATGCTAATGCGCATAGTGGGGACGTGGCGAAGTTCGGTGTCCTTCTCGAGGTGGTACACGCCGAGCTCGACAATAGATAGGGATGCCGACTCCGAGATGTTGCACCAAACTGCAGACCTATCCGGATCAGTATAGCTAGGACATAGTTCCAAGAGACCGAGGTTCTTCATGCGTGAAACATATCCCTCGTAGATCTTCATATTGATGTCGATGCGAAGGGCTGGGTTCGGGAGAAGCAGGCGTCGCATGACGGGAGCTACGACTCTATTGTCATCGTACAAGTTGAGAACCAGATGCTCTAGATCGTCGAGCCTGAGATGGTCTTCAGAAAGAGCCAAGGAACCAAGGTCGACATCTTTGTGAAGGGTCAGTGTGAGGCTCTTGAGGGAGTGAACGACACGAAGTAACGCGAAAAGGCGATCAAGCTGGAGCATCTCGTCTTGACCTTGGCTGGGGTCAAAGCAGCAGATGTGGAGGTGCGTAGCGTTCATGTACCCAGGGTCAGGACAGGGCGGTAAGCGATAAATGACCGCAGAAACATCCTGGGAGGTGCGGTGCGATGAACTCATGACTATATAGTCGCTTTGTCAGTATCTTTCTGTGGGGCGAGATGACACAAGACACGCTCTGTAAGTCCAGAACAGCAAAACTCACGGAGTAAAGAGAAGTGGCCTCGGGATTGGTTGTGTGGGAACGGCAGAGTTTAGTCGGGGGTTGAAGATGGCGAAGAAGGGTGAGAGGAGGGCTACCTTTATATATGATTCCAGTCGGCACGGAAAGAGAATGGTTTCCCGCCCTATCGATCACCTCGCTTGTCTGGCTTGAAAGAACAAAGCAATACGCTCGGCTACAGATAACGGGTGGCACAATGGAAGTGTTGTGCCAAACATGGCGTGGGCATTGTTCTGTGTTCGGCTTTGCCAACCGCCAGTGGGAAACCAGGACGCTCGAGACGATCAAGAGGCAAACCGCAGGCTGTATAGCATCGAGGTGTGTTATCGATGCATATTCGATTCAGAAGATGTGCCAGTCTGAGGCTACCCGGCGCAGTGAACAAAGGTTGGATCGCCTGCCAGTGAGTCTAATGGTAGCGAGATAAATGACATCGGTACGCTCATATGAGACATACTGTAGCAAAAACCAGCTGAAGACCAGAAAGCTGGGCTGAAGAAGAGCTCGTAAGTACTTAGAAGGGCATCCCGAATGCTTGCGAGTGAAAATTCGAAGCTGCAGCGAGCGCCGAGGCCGGCGGCAACGCGCTCTGACGCGGACACGTGACTTCGGACACGACATAAATTATCATAAATTGTTGACCCTGGTTTGTCTTCTCAACCACCATCTGGCATCCATCCATCACGCACAGTCGATTTTCACTCTTCGTCAACTCGCCGAATCGATGGCTATTACTACGAGAAGTCAAACAAACAAACTTCCCGTCAAAAAGGCCCCAGATGCATGGAAAGCAAGCACAGACGGTGAGTGCTTCATTGTGTCGCGAAATTTACCACGAACGCGTCACGGTTGGCACCCCTCTCATTCGTTGTAAATATTCGTTGATCTTGAAGGTACAGCATCTCGTCCCAAGAAACAGGTGAAACTATCCAGGGTTGAGACAAAAGACAGTCGAGCATCGACCACATTCAAGTTCTCGCTGCCTGTCGAGCTTGTATACGAAGTATGTTTCCGTCCATTCAATACCGGTCCTATTGCTCACATGCGGACAGATATCGGGATATCTTACTCTCACTGGCTTACTGCACCTCTCTCGCGTCTCTAAATTCTTCCACGACATTTTGTGGTCGAGAGGTTCTGCTCATGTATGGAAATTAGCACGGAGGCATGACCGTGTAAGCTTTCCTCCGTGTCCAGACGATATCGCGGAGCCATTCTGGGTCGACTTGCTCCTCGGTGGACCCAATTGCCAAGTAATGTGTCTGTAATATTTTCACATCGTGACAGGAGCTGATCTTCGCGTCAGGTGTGTTTGAAGGATGGAGTCAAGACCGTGACCGACTTCGAGCATCGACGTCGGGTTTGCGCCAGTTGTCGTGGCAAAACGTGCACATCCCGACTGCTTTCTTTCATGTCTTTCTCATATGCTAATCATGCGAGTGAATAGTCTAGTTCAAGAAGAACGCGCTTTTGACCTCGGACCGGACATCATGAGATGCCGGATGGAGCTGCTGCCTAAAGTACATCGTGAGTATTGCAGGTTGTGGTTATCTTGCAGTCGGCCTACTTACGGTCCTGTCATTCATGCTCAGATGGCCCCGGTTATAGACCGAATCACTACCTTAGGCAAGACGTTCTCACCCTTCAAGTTGAGGTTCAAAACATCGAGGACGAAGAAGATAATACTCGTGTGTGGGAAATGGCGCGCTCGCTAATGGTATCCCTGGAGCATAGCAAGGAGGCGAGAATGTTGGTCAGTGCAATATTTTTGAGGTCTACCGCTGAGCGCGGACGGATGTGACGACTGACTTCTTGGCCTTGCATGTGAGCAGCAAGTCCGTGAGGCAAAAGAATGGATAGAAGTTCAAGCAAAGGAAGGAAGAAAGAGCAAGGGGCGCCGAAGGAAGTAAGCAGCCGAATTATTTGTTCGCTAAATGTATGATTAGTTCATTGGGGTCTGCTATCATAAGTCTACTAAACGGGCGTCAAGAATCTAATGACGCTTAATTCCATGCGAGCTGCGCGTATATAGGTAAAACGTTCTTGGTCAATATACCGCTGTAGACGCCGACATCGTCGATGGAGTACACCACGTCGCTCTGTGCGTCGTTCAGCGCGGCAATGATATCGCTCGCGACGTAGTCCACGAAGACGAAATCGGTGAGCGTAGAACCGTCGACGTCGGGTGTCGTGGATTGAACATAGTCCGGAGCGCTGTAGTATGGGGGTGGTGAGTGAGGGATGTCGTCCCCGACGCCGGGACAGTTCTGCAGGTCATGTGAATGGTTAGAATCGAGGCCTAGAGCTGCAGACTAAAGCAAGACTCACATCGGTCGTAACATATCCCAACGTAAGGTTCGCAGTGTCCCTTCTTAGCGCACCAGCCTTCTTGTCCATATCCTGCAACCACCGATTATACCTCAACGTAATATCACCCCGAGCCCATCTCTCCTGCTCCCTCCTCCTCGTTCTTTCCTGCATGCTCTCCCTCACCGACTCTTCATGAACGCTCCTCCACTTCCGCTCACTCTCACTTCTACGTCGCGAAGCTGACGAGGTATCACCATTGAGGACAGGCAAGACCTGAAGAGCGTCATCGAGTGTGACGTTTGGAATATAGTAAAACCCATTATGCCATGGTTGGTCCGAGAGTGCGTCGGTTTTCGTGAAAGGGCCTTCGTAGAGATCAAAACGAAGACCACCGGAGTTGGCGATGACGATGTGAGGAATATCGGCACGGCTGTTGTTGACGGCAAGAGCTGCAGGTGTTGCCTGTTCGATGCAACTTCAGACATCTAGTCAAAGACGAAGACAACAAATGCACGTACTTCGATATAGAGAGACACGAGAGAACCGTTGGATGGGTAAGCGTCCCTACGACACACGTAAGCATTTCGGTCAGCAAAGGCGGTGTCCTATCTGAGAAGATGGAACCTACCTGGTCAGCGTATACGTTCTGGGAGCGATTCCATACGTGTTCGAAAGATCGAACCTCTCGGCCAAATGTAGCAGGCCGGCGGTGATACTCTCTCCGTGTTCAGTGTCAAAGGTGGAGTTGGTTTGGCTCGTGTGGAACTGAGAAACGGATGAGAACGGCCACAGCCTAAGAGATATGTTTTAGCAGGAGCAGGCCTACCTCGTAGGTGACACGGTTCGGATCGAGGTAACGGCGGCTGAAGGTGAGGTTCTTCTTGTCGTTTGCCTCGTCTAAATCCATGCCTGAAATACACACGTAAGTTCGTTGTGACTTTACGGGAATCGTATCCCGTGCTTACTCAGCCATCCTGCAAAAGTGAGCCAATGAGCGTTGTACACATGACTGCTGGTACGGTATACAAACCTACTGTCTCCATGTACCTCCCACTCTCGAGAGCCATGGTACGACCATCATACATCTCTATAACGGGGTCCGTTCAGAAATTGAACAAGATGACGGAGGAGAGACGCTTACGACAGTCACGAATATGCGAGTGACCACCAAGGACAATCATGGGCGTATCTGGATGTACGGCTCGGATGGCATTGAACACGTAGGGCCCTGTAGATGTAGTGAGTAAACTCTCCAGAGGCTAGCAGTAGAAGGCTATGTGAGCTCACAACTGTCATTGGCGACGGGCATATGGCTATCGACGACTATTTCATGAGCAATGGTTTACATCATTGGACGAGCGTTGCTTACCCCACGAGCAAAAAGAAGTCAGGCTCTTCAGCGATAGCTTCCGCAAACTGAACGTGGGACGCGTCAACCGTGTAGCACTCTATGGGTTGAGGGGAAATGTACGCACCCAAGGCTCTTTTACCATATCCGCCGGCGCCTGGACAGTCGTATTGGCGTCATTTCCTGTAAAGTGGAAAATCACACCAAGAGCTGTGACACTACGGCCTCTGGAGAGTGGATCCCCAGTATATCAGCTTGGCGTTCGGCGACCACTACGGTAGTGGAGCGTGATCTTACTTTGTGGTGTTGAACTTGGCAAAGCGGTCTATATTGGATGAACCAGACTCTCAGTCTGGAAGAGCGCGAAAAGGATTTGATGAGGTACTCACCGCCAACCGGGACACTGACGGGATTTCCATTCGTATCGTTGACGGTGATGTTGGCATTGGACGAGAGGTATCTGCCATTGAACTTCGGAGCAAAATTTTTGTGCCTGTCCGTATTACAAGTAAGCGAGTTGAGTCGGAGCGAAATAACGACGTCCTTACATGTCGAGAGTGACGTTGTGGTAGTATAGTTCGTGGCTGGTTGCCACACAAGAAAGTCAATCTCGATACGTGCAATATGTTAGAGTGAATAAACTTACTTTCCGATGGCGAGAACGTCGTAAGGCAGCTGAGCGAAGAACTTGTTGGACTCATGGCCATCAATGCCGTCTTCGGGATAACCGTCTGAGAGCCCGGTACCTAAGAATAACGTATATCAGATAGGACTTGTGGGTCACCATCGTGCCATATATACCCTCATGCAAATCTCCGGAATCGACGAGTAAGAGGTCGACATCCCGTTCCTATGTTGCCAAGTTCAACGTTTGTTGGTCAAGAGAAAGATGGATCTGCTACCTCAGCAATTTCCTTCATGTGTTTCACGAACGAAGCAAAGTCGCCGAAGTCGCCGCTGGAGCAAATATAGTCATCAGCAGAGCGTCAAGAGGTGACTAAAGACAGAACAGAACCTGTAGTTGGGCTCCGGCCACGTCGACTTCTGGTGTCCCAAAAGCCAACCATGACTATCCTACCCAGATTGACAATGTAATAAGCGACACACAAACAGAAAAAAAACACATCAAGGTGGGCACATTTGGATGAGCTCACCGTGGTATGGATGATGTTCACGTCTCCCCACTGAAGAGGCCTAGTAGGCGCGGGAAGCACGGTCTGAGGATACTCTCTCCTGTTATGATCGTGGCCATGAGCCTGATCATCGCCGCACGCGTCAACCCCAGCGACCGCTGCAGTAAACAGGGCAGCAAGGTACAGCGCGAGTTGCATGGTCGCGAACCTGAACCAACCGAGTGGGCGAAAGAAGAGGGCAAAGTCGAACAGGGAGACGCGTTGATGGCGATGTGACCTAAATACTCATTGTATGACGCGTCACAGCCACCAAATTGGACGGCTCGGAATGGAGATAAGGATGTTCGGATGACAAGAACCGTACCTGAGGGCTACGTTTCAATTCTTTTCGATCCCTGTCATCGCGGATCACCCGCTCTAAATATTGCGAGCTAAGTATACCCAGATAAGTGCATAGCTGCGCGAAGGATATCGAGGAAGGAGAACAAACGTTGAACAAGTATCGGAGCAGAGTACGGTGGTCGCAATCGACATGTATCCACTGAAACATAAGCCGCATGCTTGTACAACAATGAAATGGGGGCTTCGGAACTCGACCTCATAACTACATTAAGCTGTCCAAGTCACAGTATAAGTACACCTCGAATGTCTGCCTATGCCACATCACCAATCCATTAAAAAGTGCACCGTGACCCTAGAGTTTCAGAATCCCGGAGGAGTCGAACATCGTATCTGCAACTAATCGATTGACTTTGGCCGTGACTGGAAAAGTGATACGGCTCAACAATCGATCATGAGCAGCACACTGGTTGAGTGCGTCTTCCTCCGTCGGTCCAGAAGCGATGAGGGTCAAATCTTGAAGATGCCTCAAGACAACCCGACTCGCCGATTCGACCCATGCATAGGGCTCCCTAACACCACCATGATGTGAAAGTACCACGGTGAGGGAGACGAGGTTAGTGAGGGACAGTAGTGCACGAAGGAGGTCCCTTAGTTGGATAGGTTCCTCGAGTTCGATTCGAAGTATACTGATCGTGGATCGAGCACTGATGATACCCGAAAGTTCAGAGAATGTCTGGGAGAGACAACGAAGATGTGGGTCGTCTTTGGTGATCGTAAGGAAGGGGTCCACTCCAACCAGATCGAGGCATTTGTGTCCGAGCTGTAGTTGAACATGCGGTGTCTCATCGCGGTCGCGCATTGAGAGTGATCGTTGCGAAATAGAGATCCAGTTAGCTGAGCGGTAGGGGTCCAAATTCAACATCGAGATACCAAGAAAGACACTGAGCCCGTCGATGTCCCAGGCTCTTGCACGATCGAGAATCTCGACATGGATGTCGATCCGTGTATGGATGTTCAATGGGAGACATCGGAGCAGGCAGTGGACGGCTCCCACATCCTCGAAGAAACGAAGAGCCAATGTCTTCAGAGTCGGCACCCAGTTATTCGCAGCATCCGAGATCCGGTCGAGATGATACGAGTTGATGCCACCAGCTGAGAGGTAGAGATGTTCCACGTGGTTATAAATGGCGATTAGGGCCAAGACATACTGAGGATCAAGAAGGAGGTCTCGGGGGTAGCGAATATCGATGGTCTTAATGCGTGAGGATCGAGCGGCTTCGTGTGGAAGAATGAATGGAGATGGCATGGTTATGGTCAAGATGGAGTCATTGCATTCGTCGATGGACAAGACATCCGTTTGCGAAGAGATAGGTTGTTTCTAGTGCTAGAGATTAGTGCTGGAACGATTGCTGGGATGATTTGGGGACGATGTGCTCGTAGTATGACGGACGCACCACTGGCATGATGGGACTTGATGAGAGACTGTTGATTTCGAGCTGCTCGTTGGCAGGATTTGGGCAGGATGCAGAGCGCGGTTGGTCGAAACTTGGGAAAAGCGACACTAGGCAGAATGAACCAATAACTTCTTGATATAGCGCTCCCCGACGCCTCGATTATCGACAGGCTGTGACTCCATCGATGAGAACAAAGGGAACTGAATAATGACAAGGACTTCTATGAGAGAGAACGACAAAACAGTGCGATCCCTTTGCGTCCTGCCAAAGTCTCACGCGATGGCGCACCGCCACCAGTGCCACATGTGGCCCACCTCTAAAGGCGTAGCGTTTTTTTCGTGGCTTCCACCGAGAGAAAATACCTTCAAGAAAGAGACTGATGGAGTAGAAACATCAGCTTTGAGTTATTTCACAGTAGTGAGGTATCCAAGGGTCGATTGAACGAAAATATCAATCAAGACAGACCCTCGACATCGATCGAATACAATGCAACCAAAAAGGCAAACAGAAAAGAAGGCGTAATTTTTCATACATACAGAGAAACGAGTAGTTGTAGGGAATATATGCTCAAGTATTCGGAGCTACAGCTGAATCTAGGTCAATATTCAACATGTCAAGTTCAGGCCTCTAAGACTAAGTACGTCAACAAAAAAAAACCGGAAGACTGTCTAGCATCAGTCGAGCAAATAATCCACCTCCGCCTCATCCGGAAACATGATATATCCAAACAATCGATCGAGAGCATCAAGGCGGGTCTGAAAACGAATATCCGATCGCGAGGCTTGAACTGTCAGTTCTTGAAGCTGCGGGAGACGAGCGACGAGGATGGGCAATGGGGAACGTGGAATGGAGTCTGTGAGATCGGCATTTTGGCGGAGTACGATGGCCAACGATATGATATTTGGGACGGCCTTCAGAGCATTGAGCAGGTGCACCATCTGAACTGGCTCGTCGATCTGGATACGGACATGTTTGATTGACGTCGAACGCTGGCTGATTATGCCAGGTGCTTCGACAAAGGTTCGAGAGAGACAGTGAAGACCTGGGTCATTTATGGTTATGACTCGGTAAGGATCCTGTCCGACACAACCAATTTCCTCACAGTATCCCAGTTGCAACTGAACATAAGGAGTCGCTGAGCCGTCCAAGGGTGATGATTGTAAGATGCTGAGCCAATTGATAGACACAAAAGGATCCAATCGGAGCATGGAAAGCGATAGAAAAGCACCGATCCTGTAGGCGTTTTGACGGTCGTGGAACTCCCCGTGGGCGTGGATCCGGGTCTGCTTGCTACTCGGAATGAGACATCGAAGAAGGCAGTAAAGAGCCACGGAGTTCTCGTGAAAATAGAGTCGGAGCATCTTCAGGGAAGAATGGAGGATCTGAGATTGTTGCAATGGGGGTTTGCGAGGGTCAAACTTGATGCCTGCAGCGACGAGGGAGAGACGTTCTATGTTTGGGTATGCGCTGACAAGGTGCTGGAGGTGGTCGAACTCGAGAACCTGATCCCTTGGGTATCTCACTTGGATGTCTTTTATCCTCGATGAATGAGGAAGATGATGGAGAGTACTGGGTGAGAGTCTGTATATGGTCAGGATCAAGCCTTCGCCTCCCTCCGCCGGCGAGAGAGTCCACGGTGAAGTTGAAACCTAACGAGAGGGTAAGATCCGGTTGCCGTTAGCGACTTCGAAGAAAGTCCGTGGCACATACGATAAGGCTCACCATTTCCGTTGACATTTGGAAAACGTTTGAGAGCTGCTTCGCTAGGGTTTAAAATTGAAAGAAGTGGGGATTGGGATGATGGAAACTCGGACGTACCAGCTAGTGTTTTTATATCACGCCTCGGCACTCCAGGATGGCACCAATCTAGCCTGCTTTCTGACACGAGGTCTCAGATCAAAGAGGGGCCAATACAGGGTTCGCGATACAATGCGCGACTGGTTTTTTCCCGATCGCAAACAAAGAGCATATCACTACCTGTCCTTGAGTGGGCACTTCAAGTGTGGGCGAAGTGCCACGAAAAATATTTCACATGTATGTTATATACAAGGAAGTGACAAAGTGAAGAGGCTGCCAGATCGAGCACAAGCATTTGTCACGGAGGGGCCTGCTTGGGCTGTGGCCCTTGTGTCAAGGACGTTGCCTCGACAACGTCTGGGACACTGGTGCCACCATTCTTGCCTGCGTGCCTTCATCCATCGGCGCAGCGGGCGACGTAGGATGAAAACTGATGCAATTTACCAATCACGGTTATTCAGCGAGGTCGGATACCGCGCACCCCGTTGTTGGATGGTTGCTTGGGCCTCCGCCATTTCGCATCTGACACACCGTGGGAGCAAAGGGTTAATCGCAAGTATTTTGTACAGACTCTTCGACATACAAGACAGCAACTGGCAACGATTACGATTGGGGAGCCTATAGTTTACTTCGAAGTTTTCCTATACGCGAGCATACATAAGTAGTACTACTTATGCCTGTCATCCGACGTAAGTACGAAGGATGGCAGTGGAAAAATGGAGGAATATATGGCGGGATATGATCTCAAACCGCATACATGTATATTCACGTCGACAAGGACTCACGAAACATAGGCGTGGGCCTGAAAACAGACCAATCTATGTTGTGGAAAGTCGGAACAGGAAGCCCTGTGAAATTCGAACCAAAAGAGAGGCACGCACTGTTCTCGAGATTCTCACGCATCAAGACCTTCCAATGGGAAGACCAGGACTATTGGACATGAACAACAGTGAATGCGGAAAAGAAAAATGAGACAGAGAGAGCAATTAAGTACTTATTGTTATGTGGCGTCTGAGTCGACCAGTGGAAATTTGAAGGAAAGAAGAGAACTGAAGAGAAGCGCCTGGGGAGAAGGCGGACCAAAAGACAAACCCGCCGATTGTGGATCCCGAAGTGGACACAAAAACGGGCATATCCGGAATTGAACCAGACATCTCGCGTGCTTTCGTCAGTAATCTCATGGCGACGCCTCCTTCACAGTGTCAACGAAAGTCATATACGGGCCTATTCCTCTTTCTCCTCGTCTACTACAGGCCCTCCTTCGTTGCGCCAGATTTTGTTCGTATGGGAGATCAAGTTTCATTGTCTGCTTCCCATTCCTCGTTGGCTACTTGCCAGCATGCTCATATTCCCTCTTCGTTGAGTCTGGTGCGGAACAACTTAGCAGAGCTCTCCACTAGTATGTCTTTACCCGTCACGGTCTTACTGGGTGAAGGTAGAACGCAGCTTTGTTACTATTGAACACAATCTATACTCGGCCGTTCTCTCCACTGTGCTATTTCTGATATTTGTGGCAACATAGACCGCCCAGCCTGATGGGGCTATCAGCGCACCCCGCATCGATCTCGTGATACGGGAGGCCAAATTCAATTCTGCTCCGAACTTCACATCGACTCCCGCCTGACTGTACAACGGCCTACACTCACTGCATGCCCTGAGAGCGTTTCGCTGCGATGATTTTTCCGGCTCTCATACATCGTGTTTCGTGGACTAGCCCGACACGCATCGTTATCGTTCTCCTCTTGTCCATTCGTTATCCTTCGCTCAACTCTCGCTCCTTCCATCATCTCTCACCTCAATGGCAGCATCAGCTCAGTTTGTCACCTCGACTGATGGCACTAAAATATGGGCTGAATGCCTGGGTGCAACTGACAAGCCGTGCATCGTTTGGGTACATGGTTTGAGCTGCTCCGCACTGCCTTTCGATAAACAGTTCGTGGATGAGGAGTTCCTGAAGGAGTATAAGATGGTACGTCCATCGAACGGGCAGCCCGCCTCTCTGCTTCATCATGTTGTCGTTGAATAACACCGGTCTCCTTTTTTTTGCCTCTTGCGACTGTGCGTGCGGTTTAACGTGTTCTAGATTCGCTACGAAACTCGGGGCCACGGACGAAGCGACGCTCCGATGAACAAAGAGGCGTATGAGAGTGCGAGACATGGGGAAGATTTTAAGAGCGTTTGTGAAGCGTTTGGTGTCAAGCAGTGCTTCGTTGCTGGTTGGTGCGTGTTCACTTTTATAGAGGAATTCTATGGAGATTACTTACAGAGGTGTTTGGTTGGTCGCTCTTGGGAACGGTGAGGGCGTTGTAGGTCGCTTGGCGGTGAGTATGACCCGAGCTCTGAGAACTACACATTTCGTGGTCCAATCCCCTCGCAAGGAAACACAATTGCTAACGCTGTGTGCAGGTGTAGTTGCAGCAGACTACTTCTCCACGTACGGAACTTCAGGGGAACCAATCAGGATATTGGGCCTCATACTCCTTGGTACGTCCCTCTCCATATCTTTTCAACAACAGCGTTGACAATAATCGTCGTGATGAGCAGCCGCGATGGCACACCGAGCTATGCATCGGCTCGTCGTACACCCCGTCTTTGTGGACCTTCTTACGCGCTTCATACCTGCAATTTCGTTCGATCCTACCGTACAGGTTGAAGAGGTGGCGAAGGTAGGCGCCCCCGCGCATGCAAACACAACAACTAACCTACCTTGAGACAATATAGATGAACACTCCAGCGAGCGCTATCCAAGAATTTGTGGACTCGTGTGTAGCACCGGGAACACAGGATCGTGTGCCAATTGTGGAGGTGTGGAAGTGGATGGGTGCGATTGTCACTCAGGTTCGTTTGTTCATGCCTTGCGAGCTGTATTTTTCATCATACTTTCCACGGCTCTTCATCCCTCTTACTCAACCTGCTCTCCCAATATATCCCGACTTCCGACCTTCGCCTCACTCATGGGGATGCTACAACAGCACCCTCTCGTACGCCACTATACTTATACGCGCCCACAATCACCCGAGGCTTTCATGTCTATCGCGTCTCTACCTCCCTCTCGTCCCGATTCTCTACCGATACTCGCGATACATGGGAGGGAGGATCAGCACATGGTTGCCGAGAAGCACGAGACATGGATGAAGGTCTGTCGTTTAACCCATGCTATCTCGTTTCGGCTGAAACGTAGCCGTACTTACTGTGCGTTGGCGATATTCGTATGATTATCTGGTTCATGAAGGAGAATCTCGGGAACCTGGAGTACTGGATGTTGGATGGGGTAGGACATGCGCCTTTCTGGGAGTCAGAGGAAGAGGTGAGCGGAATCATGAGGGCATGGTGTGCGAAGGTGATGGAGGAAAGGGAGGGAAGGGGGCTGGGTGATAAGGAATCGATTGTCACGGAGCCGCGGTCCATTTTGTTGTGACGGTTCTTGCTGTGATTATTGGATTGACTTTGTGAATCGTTTTGTTCGTTCTACGTACTGTGTCTGGTTCCTGTCGTGTATCTAACAACCATACTTGTTTTCAACGCCACACCAAGGCGCCACGTCGCCTCGTAATGTTGTGTGGCGTTCTGGGCGATTGAGAAGCTTGTGTGTGGCCCGGCTCAGTTCTTGCACTTGAACCTTCTTGAACCACTTCGACCACTATCTTCCTTGAAGTTCGACCACATATAACCCCTCTTGAACGCGAATACCTTTCCGCTCCGTAAATGCTCTGAATGCTCTGTTTTCTGTTCTATCTATTCAAACTGTAAGACCATTGACCGCACAAGCAACATGCATGACATACTCGCTCCCTTCCTCCCCATCCCTCCAAAAGCTCCTATCCAGAATGTATTCACAACGTCCCCATACTTTCATGCATTCCATCCATCAATTCCTGTCTTCAACCTCGCGCCAGACTCTGCACTCGGAATCCATAAGGTGTCGAATCCGAAAGCGTTCACGCACCGTGTCGTCAGGCCGCCTTTGCCCTCGTCCCCAGCTAATGCGACCGGTCTTCTCCACTCGTTGAGCATGGGGGACGAAAGAATTCTACCGGAGGAAGCATGGGAAGCTTTTTATCCTGCGGGAAGTATTAACCCCGGTGGGGAGATCAAGGGAGGGTTCGGATTCTACATGAAGGGGCCAAAACCGTTCGAACAAACCCTTGAGAGAAAGGATGCGGTTGAAGTGGTATGTGGGTACGAAGTTATGTTTGAGGAGGGCTTCGAATGGGTGAAGGGTGGGAAGTTGCCTGGCGTATGTGCGTGTTCTTTTGTCTCTCTTTGGTAGTTGGATTGCCTTACGAGTCCGTCCTAATACTTATGTTCGGGCAGGATAGATGGTGGAATAGGCGATTCTGCATATGGATGCACGGGTGGGAGGAAAGAACAACGTTGTAACTGCTTCAACTTGAGGATTATGTGGCGGTATGTTCGTTTCCTCGGACCTTTCTACCCTTTCCTGCGCTGACGTCGCTCAAAAGCGCCAACGGCGAAGCCGAGCTCTATGCCTACCTCCCACTCCTCCCGTCCAACACCCGAGCCCTACTTTCCGTACCCGACTCCCACGAGAACTCTGACTACGGATTCTCCGTCGGTAGAGGCGCATGGAGGTTCGAGAGTGGGAAGTGGTTCGCAGTTGCGACCAGGGTGAAGTTGAACGAGGTCGGGAGGGAGGATGGTACGTTCTTTCCTCGGAAGCGTTTGTGGATAATGATGAATAAGGCCTGACGTATGGGAGTGTGCCGGTGAATACAACTAGGCGAGCTCGACGTATTCGTGGATGGTCACTGTGTGATCTCCGTGCGAGCGCTCGTCTTTCGGCAAGACGCACAGTCAAAAATGAAAGGCATGCATTTTCAAACGTTCTTCGGTGGTACGTGCACTCTTCAGACGTCATTTTCATCTACTCCCAATCTACTCCGTATCAAGAATGACAAGGCCTTTCCGACTACTAAACCACTGACAATCCTTCTGGTACACGATGCATTGTAGGTCATACACCAGATTGGGCGTCTCCAAAAGACCAGAGAGCTTGGTTCGCATCCGTCTCAGGAGCGGTTCTCGGGGACTCAGCTGCACATCAAGAGTACTCTCGAGACGAACTATGACGGGCTCTTGCTGTCGTTCATACTCTGTCGGATAGGGAGACATACAATCGTGGGACGTATCATGAAGATCACACGCAACGCTTCTGAATCACCCTGATGTTGATCTTATGCGTTTTTTATAGTGTAGAAGTATAGGTCCATAGTGTACTTGGTAGCACGCTCGGCATACATATGTGAAAGTAATGCACACGATTGTGTCGGTTCAAGCCCGTCTGGGCTTACGTGGGGATACAATTCATTACGTTTTTTTATTATAATCTCGTGATGTATACGGATACGTATTCAGAGGTTGTTTCTCCAACCAACACGCCCTGTGGGCATTCGAGAGAGACTAAGTACAGCACAATGATGGCACACAATCAATGAAATTCAGTCTCAACCCAAAGCTTCAATACTTCGTCTGCTTAGCCTGAGGAAGCCGTCGTAGCGCAATCGAGACAACTATATCTTGCATAGCAGGTTCCTCGACGCTGTGGCTTGGGTTACAGAGGGCGAATAGAGGGGCGTTCAACAGTGAAGTGGGCGCCGAGGGCACAAAAGAAGAGAGCGACATACAAAGTGTGGAGTGAGTTGGCGTCAGAACGTCTGCCGGAAACTCACAAAAGGCAGTATGCTGAAAACACTAGGATCTCGACACCAAGCGAAAAGCCATATCATACACCCATACACATACATTCACAAGTACAGATCCTCGGTCCGTTCCCAAGTCCGTCGTACATCGTACGTCCAGATACTCTTACAACCACACCTTCCATCTTCGAGAAATCAAGCAAACAACACTCTTGTAGATCCTTCCTACATCATCGGTTTCGACTTATACCTGGTCTTCGTTTGTTTATCCATGAACGACCTATATCACTGTCCCCGATCCATCGCTTGACCCATAGCCCGCGGGTTCAAATTGATGGGTGCAGCCTTGTCCTCTGATGTTTGGACAAGGTGTACGACCCGACGGCGGTCGCCATCTGAGTCGGATTCAATGACAGAATCTTGGTCGATTCTTGAAGTGCGGTCGAACGATGGTGAGAGATGGGGAGAACGACCGGAGGGTGCGGGTGGTGGAAGGGACGTTCAGAATCAGCCAACCAACATATACATAGAATTAGGTCGATTACATACCGTGCAGTGAAGTTCACGGTGGTGTAGTGCGTCATAGGGGCCGCTCGTACTCTCAGCTTCGATCGCCTCGTAACCACAAACGAACCGTTCACTTCCCCGTTCTCCTTCTGACAACAATGCATCGCACGTCAGCATCAGACGCAACACCATGCATAACTCGGTCTCCAATTTAATTATCACAAAGAAACTATCAAGGAAACGCACCTCATTCTCATCTTGACACTTACAGTCCTTCCACTCGACCTCACACCCATTGCCCGCAAACCTCCAACTGGCCTCCATCTTCTCTCTGATATTATCCCTAGTCTGCTTCTCGTCGTTTACCGTCGCATCAATATTCGGACTATAGAATGCATCAAGAGCTGCGTGGAAGGTTTCGGGAGATGTGGCGGTATAGATGGATGTAAGACGAGACTGAGTCCATTCGGTTAGGGAAGGAAGCGAGCTCATTGCTGACGATGCTGGAAGTGTCGTCGAAGTGAAGCGTGCGATGTGGGGGTGTTGATGTAGGCGGGTAGATGGTAGCAGGAGAGAGAAGAAAAGTGCTTTATACGAAGTGGATGGGAGACGGAGAGGCATGCCCAGGAGAGGGAAAGCGACGTCATCGATATTTTGGGTCATTTTTGTTCTTTTTATAGGTTCAGCAGGGATCAGATGAAGAAATACCCAGAAATTCAGAGCATATACAGAAGCCTTTCGAATATCCAAAGCATAGCACGTCGTGAGTCACCGCATTTTGTACGGTTGAATCTGAGGGAAATGTCATGAATTCGAAGAAATAGCGGTCTGGAGAAGTCTGGAGAGAAGACGCCACTGACGCCACTGGAGGCATCGGACATCCCAAATTTAAGTCGGCGCTTGAGTCCGGACAACGAACTCTCGGCTCGCTTGAGTGTGATTGTCCATACTGGGGCGATTCTTCCTCTGACCTCCTTGGGCTACATTACCTCAACAAAATTTCAACTGCGCATAGTACTCTCCGTGAATAATATAAATACAGCGTAATAATCAAGTGCTACTACCCCTCAGGCTCCTTCTCACGAAAGCAAATAAATATACTACCGGCAGCCACCTGCATCTCGCGCTCTTGAGATCTTATCCTTAGGTCCCTATACTGATAGTCCTAACCGGTGCTCTCCATCCTCTTCCAAACTGCCTCTCCAGCATCCCTTTCATTCCAAATGGCTCGCCCTCAACACACCTAACGCTCGGCGCCCTCCACCAATCCTTCAGCCTCCATATCGAATTCCACTTCCACCAACCATCGCTCGCATTGATGCTATCCTTCCTCTCTGACTCCACCAACCACATCTCCGCTATCTCATCCCTCTTCGTCTCATCCGCCAACCACCACATATAATAATACCACGAGTTTCCGCACGTACCCAACGGAGTATCCGCGTTCCTCGGTATATGATTATGTGCGATAGCTAGTGGTGATGTGGCACCAGCACTCCACAGTGAGACGCCAAAGAAATGCGAGGGATATAGGAGGAAGAGAGCGTTGATGAGCGTTTGGTCTTTCCCGACGAACATGGATTGGGAGAGGTAGTGGTCGTGGTAGGCGTAGAACGTGCGAGTGTACCAGGAGATGGAGGACGGTGTACCGCCGAAGAAGGAACCTACGTATAGGCGTAGAGACGCTTGAATGTGAGCACCACTGAGAATAAAAGACGAGACGCACCCTCGCTGAAATCAATATCGACAGGGCCCATATCCTCCGCCCAATACTCGAACTTATCATCGGGCAAATTCCAGACAGGGAAGAATATCAGCTTCTCGTCCTCCTTCGTGGCCGTCGTCCCCAATCCATTTACCCTGGCCAAGTCTCGCCTCCCCATCTCAAATACCTCCTGCACCCTCCTCGGATCTGGCCACGTCCCCATTCCATACAACTCATCATTATCCTCTCTCATCGCCCCCGCATCCGTCCAGAACGCATAGTCGTACACACTCCCGTTCGCCATGGGGCCGTTCACACCGCCGTTCTTCAGCGCATACTCCAAAAACCAGGGCTTCGCGTTCCAAACCGCATACAGCTCCCCCGAGTGCCGGAACCCCTCCCTATCCCACGCATGCATCTTTTCATACTTCCCTCCCTCGACTCCCAGCCCCTGCAGCGGCAGAACATCAAACGGCGATCCGTACGTCGTATCGATGACGATCGGTAAATGCCCACGGAATGTGCGAATGAGGCTGACTATGGTAGGATCCGGAGGGCAGAAGAAATAGAGGTCGGTGTGGACGGTGCTTAGGAAGCGGCGTAGCCAGGATTCGTAGTCGGATAGCGAGTGTTTGGATTTGGAGAGGGGGAAGAATGCGGAGACGAGAAGGATGCGGGGCGGTGGGTCGGTATGTTTAACTTCGTCGTGGATGCTATTATTGAGTCGGGATATAGGGTACGCGGACGGATGAGGAGAATGTGGTTGTGTTGTCGAAGGATCCAACGTGTATGGGCCCAGGGTGACCAACGCACGTAGTGGGGAAGCGTAGAAGTCGAACGAGAGGTAGAGCACGACCGAGAAGGAAATGAGGAAGGCGGCTAAGATGGGTCTAGAGTATCGAGTGCGCCAGGGGCGAGTCATTCTGTCCTATATCAAGAACGACAAACTCGGATATCGAGGCCGTGATTAAGAAAGGAGTGAGGGGGGAAGAAAAGGTCGATACTTAGACGTTATGGTGATGCATTATAACAGGGATGTTGCCTCGAGGAGAAGACTCTGACACGGCGCGTAACTTGCTGCCCCCTACTCTCTCATCCAGCGCTGTACATAGCACACATCTAGGGAAGCTATGCCGAACATCAACGACTCAGTTGCTCCGAGTCGGTGAACGCCAAGACCGAGTAGAGCAGCGGTGCAGTGGTTCCAATGTCATTTATCATGATCGACAGCAAAGACGAAAAATGGAGAGCAGTGGACGACCTTCAAGGGCCTTCAAATGAGTGCTTTGTGTATACAGCAATTCCGTACCGACACGCTTATGTGCGACACAGGGCTTGGCAAACTCGCACTTCACGACAGTTTTCAACGTGGGCACTGAGTGGGTTGACGGCGTTTCTCTGAAAGAAATGGATATGCGGAGGGGCATTGCTTTACCGTCTGGAGAAACGATATTGAGAGTATAGCATCCAAGTTTCCGTGGCTCATCATGATTACGGTGGGCGGAGATGAGTCCCCGCGGAAGTTTATCCCCGAAGTGCATTCACCAGCTGGGTAAAGGCCGAATCAGCTTGACTAGACCGGGACGGTGTGCGGTCGGAGAACAGCTGAAAGGAACCCCGATGCAACCACGACCAAAAGGGAGTCAAAAAATTGAAATCTTGCAAAGGTGGACGTTATAGTAACTTACCTTCCCTTCTAAAACAAACAGAGCCGTACTGGTCAAGATTGTAACAATACGAGGGCTGTAGCTATCTTTTAGATTGTGCTCCTACCTAGGGCATTGTATTGTTTAACAATGCCTGTCAATGATGGTTCGTTGTTGTACAACAGTGCACAACGTCCGTTGTACAACAATGGTCAATGTCTGTTGTACAACCATAGTCAATGCACGTTGTACAGCAATGCTCAATTTCCATTATACAACAATTGTATGGGCATTTTATTGATTGCAATAATCATCAAGCAAAATACACAGGCCTGTGCTAGAAGTTTCGGGGTGAAGAGTAGTGTACCCAGACCTAGGTTCCGCTAGGAACTTACGTCTGGGTACACTGCTCTTCACCCCTGTATGTGTGCTGGTTATAAATGATACTGACCTAACCTAACTAACCTAACCAGCTAACCTAACCAACCTAACCCTCTAACCAGCTAACCTAACCTAACCTAACCTAACCTAACCAACCTAACCCTCTAACCTAACCAACCTAACCCGTTGTTTCCCCAACAATATCGATATAAGGGGGCCTTCTTTTTTAGTGTATAGCAGGAATGTGGTGTGGGGGGAACATGATTCTAAGATGAACAGGCTGTTTCGTAGGTTGTGGCCATAGAGTGAACACACAGTGTGTCATTTGAGGCAAATTTTACACCAAGTGGCTGAACCATGTGGCATTTCCAATCCAATTGTTGTTAAACAATGCACCATGACAATTGTTGTACAATGGATGTCCCCATTGTTGAACAACAAACTCGCCCTAATGCTGTGGTACAACAGCATTGTTGCCGTTGTTGTACAACGCCGTTGTTGCTTGACATTATGCACAGTTGTCATTGTTGAACTAGCCATAGCTACAGACGCAATCACCGACCACTCTACCTAGCAATTGTACAACAATAGTGACCAGTACAGGTGACAAACAACACGTGTATAATTACCACAATGAGCCTCCGAGACTCCGACTGCTCACGGATCAGTGTGCCGAGAAAGGCTGTGTGATATAATCTCAATAAATGCTCGGAATAAAATTATCCCAGTCGTGTTCAAAATCACTCACTTGTGCATATGCGGAGAATCGGGAGCCCTACGTAGCTATCGTCACAAAAAGAGACCCTTTATCATCATCCAATGGCCATGATCTTTGAAGACATCTTCGCAAGGCCGTAACATCCCAGCATCGAGATGTAGAAGGACGGATTGGGACATATCGTCTGCCTCCATATCGCATCAGGTAGTCGAGCAAGCGTCGAACAAGGAGTTCAGATCATAGTGTTGGTCGACGATGACTTTGGGCAGGCTGAGCGCTGGTTGTTTGAGAACGGCTCAGAGTTGTTCCAGCCTCGCAACAGTAAGCATAGCCAGCAACAGAGGCAACCCCGGCGATACGATACACTAGGGACTGCATGAGCAGGCCATTCCGCGTGTCGCTTTGTCCGAGCCGGAATACTAGCAGCTGAAGATTATGAGCGCCACTCCGAGTTACTTATTTTTAACGAAGGTCCAGTTCGGATCCCCAGCTGAAAAGTCCAAGCCTTCGCAGAGACAAGGCGAGACGGACGAGAGAGTATGGTGGGAGTGGCCACTTCGTGACAAGTCTCGGACCCGAGCCCAATAAGCCTAAGGCTCTTTCAGGAATCAGTTAGAGACAGTACCAGCGTGCACAGATGATCATAAGGGCTATATCTAGAGGATGGTCGGGCCAGTTTACAAAAAAAAATCGGGGGGAGGCGATCACACACGAATTTGGCCGTTTGTCACACCACGTGGTGTGTGACATGCCCAATAAATAATATAGTTTCAGTGTATTTACTTCAAAGCCCTCGCACCGGTCGTTACGCGTTATGCCTCGTCGAACAAAGAAAGCTCAGACGACGCACAACAGCAATGGCCAGTTTACTTCTAATATCTTCTCTTTTGGGCCTGATACCAACAACTCTGTGATTTTATCACCACCTGAATTGCCACACACTGGATCCTCACCAGTCCCTTCAGCAATCGACGAGTCAGACAGAGGTGCGTGGCTCAGCAAAAAGGACGAAAGCGACATATCAGACCAGGAGTGGACCGCTGTGGCACAGCCTGCTGTCACCTGGGATGAGCGTGCACGAGAGAGAGAGAAGCAACGTGCATGTGCGCTGACTGCCCTGCGAGCAGCGTCCATGCGCAGTGCCGAGGAGGTTCTTGATGGTCCCATCGATAGAGCAGGTGGCGCGAAAGATAAGACAGGGGTCAAAAGAGGGCCTTACAAAATAGGAGGAATTTCAGAGAGGACAGCACGCACGAAAAGGCTGAAGATGGCCAATGATGTGGTCGCAACGGATGCTAATCCTAGCAAGGCGCCTAATACAGACCTTCAGCGTCGCAAGAAGTTGATCGTCGCTCGCCCAAAGCCACAAGGCGTGCAGACGAAGTTGTCATCGTTCTTCAGTGCCACATCTGCCACGACCATCACAAATATTGCATCAACTCGCATGTCGGGAGACGTCGTGGATCGTGAGGGCGCAGATGTCAACATGATGGACCAGGACTTGGAGGAGGTGGAATATGACGGAGATCGGGAGGAGGAGGAGGAGGAGGAGGAGGAGGAGGAGGAGGAGGAGGAGGAGGAATCTGCGGAGGAGGCAGCAGAGAGCGGTGACATTAGGATGGTGGTAGAGGACAGTGCGGCATTGGTGGATGACCTTCGAGAGGGAGGGGACAAAGAGTTGACTGCAGGAGAAGGAGTCGAAGGGCTGGGAAGCAACCGCGAGAACAGGTCAGCGGAGGGGAATGAGACAGAGTCAGCGGCGAGGGCTGAGGAAGAGGGGCAACTCGACGAAGACATAGTGAGAGCGGCTGGAGAGATAGAGAAGGAGTTGGATAGGAATATGGAAGAAATCGACGCACTGGAGTGGATTGACGACGTTCTCGAGGATGCGGCCTCTACGGACCCCGTCGAGCTCGAGGCACTTGCTCGTGAAGGACTCAAACTCTCTCGAAAAGCGAAGATATACCGTGACGAAGTAATTTTCGCCTTCCTCGTCGATTTCTACCATTGGACACCTCGTCAAGGTCGTGTCAAGGCATCTGCTCGGGTGGCGCAAAACTTGGGTCGAGGACCGGCCTTCGCTCGCAAGCTAAGTAAGCAAGCACGGTTTTTTGAGAAGAACGGTGCTATCGAGCCAAGCCGCCAGGGGAAGAAGGAAACGAAAGGTGGGATGATGGAGGATGAGAGAGTGGAAATGGGTGTGCAGCGAATGCTTCGCACAGTCGAGACTGGAAAGGTGTGTGAATGTCGAAGACAGTTTCATCGATCAGACTGAACTGACGCACCATTCTCGCAGATTACACCTAAACTTCTCCTGCGCCATGTCAATGATCACCTGCTTCCCTCACTCAACCTTAAGAAAAAGAGCATCTCGCTCTCGACTGCGCGATCATGGCTGATCTGTCTTGGTTATCGCCGCAAGAAACATTCGAAGGGGATTTACTATGATGGTCATGAACGGAAGGACGTGCGAAAGCGTCGCATGGTCTATCTGAAGGAGCATGTGGACGTCGAACGGTGAGAGAGGCTTTCTCAGACTTGTGAGAAATATAGACTCAGGACATGCATTACTTGTGTCAGGTTTGTGGCCCGGTATGAAGGTCCCGCAATGGACGAATCAGTGCCATCTCTCGAGGAGGGAGAGAAAGAGCACGTCTGGATTTACCAAGATGAATCAGGATTCCACGATAACGATGCTCAAGGTGTTAGTTACTGGCTGAAGCCGGGCGAGCAGGTGCTCAAGAAGAAGGGCCGTGGAAGGCTGATGATGGTGTCGGGTTTCATCTGTGAGCGATTTGGGAACCTGGAGTTGACAGACGAGATGAAAGAAGCAAATGCAAAGCTTCCAGAATCGATCCGTCTTCCGATCACTGATTCTCGAGTGGTGATCTATCCGACGTCGAAGGAGGGTGGCGATGATTATTGGAATGCTAAACAAATGGTTACGCAGGTCAGTTCAAGTCTGTGTTAGGATCACCGGACGGTTCTACTGATGTCATTGGCTTCGTCTTCAGCTCAAGACATCGATTCCCATTGCACGCCAACTGTTCCCCAATGCAGTCATTCACTGGGTCTTCGATAACTCATCATGTCACGACTGCATGCCTGCCGACGCACTTTCCACCTCTAAGGTGCTCGTCAATCCTGCCGGTGGCCAACCATTTTTGCGTGACACTATCATCCCGCTGGACAACCCGTTCGGACATGGCGGTAAACCTCAGCAGCTCGTCTTTCCTACTCACCTTCCCGATGACCACCCATATAAGAAGTTTGAGGGAAAGCAGAAAGGAATGAAGGTGATCCTAGAGGAGAGGGGATACATTGGTCCTGGTCAGATCGGACCCGGTGGGAAGAAGATCATCGGTGATTGTGCCGTCTGCAAGGGCCGCAAGAAACGAAAGCCTCAGGTCGTGGGCGATCCGCCGCCGGAACCCGACCCAGAGGATTCGGAGGACTCGGAGGATGAAGAAGACGAGGACGAACCGACGGAGTGTTGCATGCGTCGCATTCTCTCATTGCAGGAAGACTTCCGCAGCCAGAAGTCATTGCTCGAGATTGTGAGTCTTCACTTACTACTTTAGACTTCAGCAAGACTTCAGCACTGGGTATATTGACGGCTATGTCTTTTCTTAGATTATTGAGGAGGCAGGCGACATGTTCTGTCACTTTCTCCCAAAGTTTCACCCGGAAATGAACCCGATTGAATACTTCTGGGGTTGGGTGAAGCGTTACTATCGTGAACGTTCGAACGGTAATTTTCAAGCAGGCAAGTTGCTTCTTCATCAAGCTCTAGCCGCTTGCCCCCGCATCACAATACGCCGTTTCTTCCGCCGTGCACAACGTTACATGAGTGTCTATGGATTGGGCGCCACCGGACTGGCAGCAGAGTACTGTACTTTTTCGACCAAAGGTTCGTCACGCGTTCTCCGCATTGATGAACCGAACAAAATCCTGCGTGACCTCACGCATAACGCATGGTGAGCGAACAGTGACCTCGGCAGGCGCTTGCGCAAAATAATCATTTTTGCAAGCGCCTACGCTGTTTTCTGAACCATTTACGGGTCCCGTCACGCTCACGCACGGTTTCTGAACCGTGACCCGGGCGAAACTGATGGGTGACGTACATTCTTGATGAACCTTTGGTCGAAAAAGTACAGTATGCTGTGAAGAAGTATCGGTCTCACCGTGGTGTTTCTCAGCAAGACTTGGACACAGCGAACGAGGAGAGGTCTGCGAGAGATGCGAAGCTTCACTCTCGCTGATGATTGGTTGTATCTTCGACGAGAATTTGGCCGTGTAATTAGGGTTAGGGTTAGGATTTTCCGTTTGACTGGACATGGCGGATTTACTCTAGAATCGATGTTTCTGTTTCCAAAAATCATATTTGCGAAGGTCTTAAATTTTTTCCGCGACGTGACATGAAGTGGCTACTCCCACCATACACGAAGGAAACAGACCGAAGCTTGGAGGAACGATGGCGGGGGAAAAAAAATCAGGAAAATCGGAAGAAGCCGAGAACTTATCATCCGCCACCACAACGGCACAGCCTCCGCCACAGACATGGCAGACAATTCACCAACAATTCACAACATGCAAAGCATAGTAATTTAAACACTTTGTGCAGGATTAATTTTACCTGCATAGAGACTCAGATAAGATTCCCTGTTCCTTTTTCGGGGACTAAGGCTTGTTCGCGACATCAATCTTGCATCAGCCCAAAAAGATGTAGGGAAGGCATATCACTTCAAAGATGGGGACTCTGGCAGATAGCCGCCCTAACTTTTCGTTACATGTAGTGCATGTAGAAAGCCAACAGCCAAACAGTAAGTACTCGGGGGTGGGATGTTTGATAATGGCAACATACCACCCATGAACAAATACCGAGGGGTTACTCTCTACAATTAACTGCTTCCTCCCCTCCTCCCCTCCTCGCTAGAACGGTACCATCTGCATTTCCCTAGACTGACACTGTATGAATATGTCTGACAATAATTGCAGTACTATTTCCGATAATCCAGGTGAGTCCTTTCCTGCTTAGTGAGCCTTAGCACTATCTATTGAACGACACAAGTTAACAACACGAACCACAGACATCACAGGACTCGGAATACGTGTCGCCTTTTATACACAAGCCTGTTTGACCAGTGCGTATATCTCGTCAATTCCCTTAGTAGTATACTGTTATCTCCCATTCTTGCAGGTCGTGCTCATATCTTTTTATCTACTAGTTATGGTCGCCTGGCTCTCCGAAACCGACTCGGACATTTACGCTTCCTATTGGACCATGACCATCACTGCCATCGCGCTCTTCGTCTCTGCCATTGTACTGCTCATCAAAAAAGGCCTACCATCCTTCTTGGCCCTGTCCGTCTCTATACTTCTTTGGTTACATGCCTTCGCAGCACTGTTCGTGCTATTGGCAGGAGCAGCGTCGCGAACAGCGCAGTACACCAACCGTTCCGCGAGACTTTTGCGTCTACAAGGCTTCTCTGTGATGGCAATCGCAACCGGGTTCTCAACTTTTATATGGAGTGATGCAGATACCAACGAGTATGAGAACTGTGAAAACGAGACACAGGTCTTCGTTATGGCGTATATAAAGGTTTCAAGCGGCTGGACAGGTGCTGTGGTCTTTTTGATGGGTTTAATTTTATATCTAGTGCTCTCATGCATGTTTGTCGATATTCTCGTTCTTATAAAAGGACATGCGCATCCCCAAATGCTCGATTATGGTTTTCGTGAAGGTTATTTCAGGTTCCTTGACCCGTACATATCTATGCTTTTTTTACTCGCACACATCCTTATCCTGATACCATACTCTGTTGTAAAGTTTCTCTCCTCAGAAGAGCAAGGGGTCCTCCGTCGGCTTAAATGCGCCTTCGATTTTCTTGGTAATGAAATACGGTTCTTCTTATTTGGATATATGAATCGGACCACGAAACCTACTATATTCCATAGAATTCCGAAGCGTTATGTTCGACTGTTCCTTATATTCTTTACGGTAGTTGTGGTTGCGATGCTCATTCTTTCGAACGAGCTTACCATCCACGCCAATGTGAACCTGGTGGGTGGGCACTTCGACAGTAGCTGGACGATAGGACAGGTGCGTGTTCTGCATAAATCTATCTCATAGATCTACTTGTCGAAAGGATGCTATGCTGACGATTCCATATCTGATTTAGGTCTTTCCCGTGGTGATGCTTTTAGTGCCTACACTTACGGTATTGCAGTTCATTTATCAGTTCATACACCGACATCGTCAGACTGAGGAGGAGAAGGAATGGGAGAATGCGGAGGGAGAGTGGGAGAATGCGTGGAGAAAATGGAAATTTGTGCGCAAGGAGTTGTCCGTGTTAAAGCAGAGGATAGGTGTATCGGATCGGGGTACGGAGGGCACTGAAGGAGCAGGGAGGTCATACCTTGGCGTAGAGGCTCAGACACCAAACCCGCGCGAAAGGGCGGTGGGGAGAGAGATTCCACTGATGAAGGATTGGACGAAAGCGTTGGCAAAGGCGATAGAGGCCAAAAGAAGATTGGAAGAAGTGGAGAAGGGACGCAGTGGGTAGTAGTGGTGCAAGCAATAATACGGACGGAGAGAGCAAGCGTGATGCGATGTTTCAGCCCTTGAAGTGATCTGTTGGGGACCTTGTCAATCAACTTCCTTAAACATTATGACCTGAGTGGCATTCCTTTGGATCTACTTCGTCTCTTTGGTAAGGACATAGGCCTTGGTGTCACCTCTTGGGCTATTAATGACGGTTTCTCCCCGAACAGCGAAGCCCAGATGCTTATAAAAACCAACCTAGGAATAGAGAGAGACGTCAGCAATTCTCAATCATACGTTACGGAATGAGCACGCACAGCCTTTTCGCTGGTGGTCTCGAGAATGATTGGACTCCCTATCTTGCGCGCCTACGGAGAATCGGGCATGAGCACGAGGACAATAGGCTATCTAAGCCTCATAGGGTACGATGAGAATTTCTCACCAGGATTTCTCCGTAGCGCAGTAACGCAGAGCCGATACCATGACCTTGAAACCCGGGCTCGACACCCATGAGCTGTAGGTACCACGCCGACTCCTTATAATCGGCTCCAAGCAACTCGTTCGTGAAATCTGTGTATGTGGGATTGAGCTGCGAAAGAGGATGGGTTACATATCAGACGAGGAACAATGAATTCCGCGAGGATTGAGAATCTTACGGACATAATTAGTCCACCATTCTCTCAAGCTATCGGGCATCATCTGCATGAAGTTAGTAAGGTCTGCACGTTGCTCGTCGCTAGAGGGGTAAATACATTTCTCTTCATCAGCAATAAATCAGTCTGGAAATGAGGTTTGTATCACATACGTCCCGAAGGATTTCTGTCCGGGTGCATACCAAACCGCGGCACCTGTGATAACTTCGGGAGAAGAGCCAGCGACAACAACATGACCTCCAATGATACCAGACTTGACCGAGGCGCCGTAGTAAACGGGGAGTAGCGACAAATCGCCGCCGACCAAAATCTGCATGAAAGGAGCTATAGTTTTTGTAAGAAAGGTTCAACGTTCGAGGATTGCGGTTGGTGAAGTGGGTACGAAAGAATGTACCATAGCGGAAAGCAGTGAGCAGAACGTCCACTGTGCGCTCCACCTCTGCATCTTCAAGACAGATTAGTCAATTCCACAGATATAATGATTATGTATCAACGATCCCACTTGCCCGTAGGAGTCGTCAGCCGACGAAGAACGATTTCGTGGTCGTTTTGAGACATTGGCAAAGACGGAGGGGCTTGAGTGATGGGATGATAGAAGGCAAAACTGCACGATACTTATACGTCGCAACCTCCCAAGAGCGTTGTCTAAATATCATGCCAGACTAAAGTCTCACGCCCGTCGCACAAGGTATCAAACCGGGTGATCGGATGAATTCCCGTGGCGGTTTTTGAGGACGCTGTGTAGACCAGGTACACGCCACAGGCGACGTTGCCGAGGTTCGGCTGATGGCTGACCGCAGCATTGGGTCGACGCGACCCCAGATGTTGTACCTAAGGAGATGTTGACCGATGCAGCGGTGCGGTAAGGAAAAGATGTCAAAGACACAAATTATACCAAGTCTGATGAATATTAGAGCTACTACGGTGGAGCACGACGACCCGTGTGTACCATCCGGTCCTTTCAAGGAGATGATACTGGCTGCTTAACGCTCTCAATTTTTGCCTCATCGCAATCGGTCCTCTGATCCACAGCTGCAGAGCTCCCGCTCCCAGACACAGACATATCCGACCCTTGTTGCTGTTGTCCAAGAGTGCAACGACGCGTAGCCGAAACATATATAGGTGCGGGAGCAAACGCTATCGACTCGCCGGCTCCAGAGCGCTCGGAGAGGGAAAACATGCTATCGGCCGTTGATCTCTGGACGGCGACGAGAAGCATGATTATAGTCGGATAAATTCCCTGCAGAAAAAAATATGACCGTCAGATACGGGTCTACTTTTCAAGGACAACAGTATACGAACAGCAACGCTGGGTTGAAACCATTCAAACTTGAAATTGTCATAAAGCCCGAAGTCTCCTACAAGCATTAAAATCTTGGAACAAGGGAACAGAGCCGTCATTTTCCCGGAGTCGAACAACCACTAGGCATATTGATTTCGATGCGTCCACGTACCCAATACACACAGTATATCGCACCAGACTCGATGATCAGAATAAGTGTGTTTTCCGTTTTTGCTCTGGAACCCCCGCGGCTCAGGAAGTCTTTGACCGAGTGCCGGTAAATCCTGGATTCGGACATTAATTAATGTGTCGAATCACCGCCTCATCACTGTTTACCATGATAAAGTGAAGCTCACCAGGTCTTGTAAGCTATCAGGATCGTAGCACCAGCGTTTGTGAAAAGAAGGCCAAAAGTACCCGTGAGATTCCGTTCAAGGTCGGAATAGTACTTATTGTCTTCTTCTTGCAGAACATTGATTACGGCGAGAAGAATGGACGTGGCTAGACATATGTGCAGCCCAGAATTTGAACAGTTGTAAGTCAGAACAAAACGTTGTAACACTCACAGGCGGTTCCCACTATTGAGACGGCCAAGAATAATCGGGCCCAGATGCTATGCTGCCACAGAACCCATGCGCGCCACACGACAATGATATCACCGAGCAAATACTGAGCTCGTTCCAAACATTCGATAGATGCCCACATCTGACCCAGCATGTGAATAAACTGTGCTTGATCCGCGGGACCAAAAGTGCAGTCGTAAGGGAGCTGAAGAATGAAGTAGAGGATGTGAAGTGGGAGATGGATCGAAGATATCAGGAACATGAGGAGACTGAGGCATAGGAAGATCAGTCGCGGAGTCGAGTTTCGCAAGCCTTTTCGACTATGAACCAGGTCAGTTCAAGTTCGGAGAGAATGTGAAAGCTTGAACGGCGTACGCTAAGATATAGGTGGACATGACTATCACAGCAAAGAAAACACCTGGATGCCAGTATCAGTGAGCATATGTATGAGTTTGAGCTCAGCAACGTTACCGTAGGATGCTGTGTCGGCCATAAGCTCCAGTGTAAACAGCCTGATCTGGGCCCCGGTGGGAGGTGCCCAGATGCAACTATCTGCGGACATAGCGACAGATTTACATATATTCAAGTATACGACCTTGTGTGAGATGAGGGTGAAGAAGGGGACGAAGATTTGTGCTTCTCTAACACTGGTTCAGTCAGGTATAAAAGCGCTCACGCACAACTCCAGCAGGAAACGAACACAGCTTGGTGAATCTAAGAAGCAACCCTCTGGAGCATGATATTCACACAATGTATGTGTTTCAGGAAGACCGAGGTCTCAACTAATTAGAGTCACGATGGAGCTCACGAGATGTTGAAGTCCTATTTTTTTTGGGTAAGAGAAACGTGGGTGCATGCACGCTGACTCTCTGTGGACGTGGTTTCGGCGGTAACATATACAAGTCATCCAAATCGCATCCTGCGAAAGCACGGCTTTAGACGCACGCTCCGACTGGAATACGGACAAATGGACAAGTAGCGGCATGACCGAGATGAAAAATGAGGCGGTCTTGAGAATCATGAAACACCGCGGTGTTAGCCTATGCCTGTGCAAGTGGATAAGTTGGATGACGACAAGGTTCTTCTCCAGTCATACGACGAAAGCACAGAACACAAGTTATACTGCACATGTGCAGATGCAGCGTCTTCTCGGGATAACGTCAAGTCGCAATTAGGGTCGAAGCGGTTTACAGATTGACGAGCGGTGGGACACGTCGAATCTATGAGACTCTGGAGGCTCAAGCCGGTCATATACAGCAGCTCCGGGAGGCCCTATAATACAGGCAAGCCCCACTATGACGCTCATATCAGCATCAGTCACAGGAGCATAGGCAACGATCTACGTCTCGTCAAAGATGTTGGAGCACGGTGGGGCATGAATATATTCTTGTCGCTATCATGCATCTATATCAGTGACATAAATCTGTACGAAGCACAGCAGAAAGATTTCGGAGGAGATGAGACGCTGAGAAGAGAATGACCCCTATCCTTTCTGAACACCCTCAAACGAACACGGGAACGAAAGTTGGTGAGGAAGCTAAACAAAGAGGTGGAAGTCGAAAGAAGTGGACCAGACGAGCCGACGCGAGCGAACGCGAGACGATGTCTGGTTAAAACCCGCTCGGCTGGACGTTTACTTCTCGGCTGACTGGGCCTGCTCGGCACCGAAAAACACTGAGCTAACTCACTGTCAGACCGCACGTCGAGCAAAGAACAGTGAAAAAGTTCGATATCGGGATAGCATTCTGAGCGCCACTCGTCTGTTAACGACAACAGGTTTCAATAACCCCATGCTCGCGCAACTCGTCCATCAGCTAGGAAAGCTCAAGCCTTCGCAGACACAGCAAGAACTAGACGGCATTATCAGGAGAATTTGTGTGCCCCTTGGAGATAGAACAAGCGATGAGCTCGGAGGAACGACACAAAGTGATGCGGACCAGGCAAAAAAATGGGTCGAATCAGAAGAAGTCGAAAGACTAAGATGTGCTAGCATGTGCCTTATCCACGACGCCAGCAGGATACGCTGGCCCCCTGCCCATACTCCCGACCGTCCCAGGTGGTTGACTGGCGACAATCCGTTACACTGATGATACGGACTTTACGCAGAACTGCAGCGTCATAGATCAGGGATGCGGAAACAGACATAATACTGAGGACAAAGACCTTTTTGAGATTGCTTCCACGTCGCTCCGAATCTTCCTTTGCATCGGCAGCAATGATTTAGCACGGTGTGCACCCTGGGCTGTCTGACCGAGCCCAAAGATATGCCTCTCCAACTCGTCCTTCCTCTTGAATTGTTCCCCACAAGGGCAAGAAAAATGCCACTGGATTGGACTGCGGTATATGCACAGCCGATTCCTCGTCTTTGCAAAGTTGGTGAATTGCCTAGAGATCGTGTGGTTTTCCTTCATGTGGTTGCATTGGGCGAGTTTGTCTTTACCGGCACCAGGAATGATGTTGTCACATTCGGGGCATGTAAAATCGGTCTTGAAGAGGTATATGTAAGAAAGTCTTGATTCGCTTCAAGGAGATGGGCATACCTGATCTGTGTGCATCGCGCCCACGGGGTTAGAGGCTGGAGGGAAGCCGCGATCCATACGATCCTCATGACTCTTAGAATGATCGTTAAAGAGATATGAGTAGATAGAATAGTATCGCCAGCAACCAGGGGGAAATGGAATCGGTGTTACCTCTGGCGTAGTCGTTTGTGGCATGTTCGGTCTGTGTCGCTTAGGTGGGTGAACGGTGTTCTTGTCGTCGCCGTCGGGAAGCCCACGCTTGACAGGAAAGATACTGCCATTCTGCGTGACATTGTCCAGTTAGCAATATTCACACAACATTTCAGGGACAATGTCGAGATAAACAAGTTTACCTCTCTCTTAACGGACGTACTGGGAATGTTCTTACCGTCCTCAGAGACGGAGAGCGCAAAGGCTGCTGCATGAACAATGCGAAGGGGTGAGTATAAGCCTTCAAGCAAAGATTAAAAAAGATGATTACCAGCCGATCCCTGTCTTACGGGTGTCTTAACGGAGTCGAAAGTTGTCAGTTGTGTGGTAACCAGCTTTCAGTAAAAACAGGTACTTACGTTGAATTCATTGGTGTTGTCGATGCTCAAACTTCGAGGTCGAGAAAATCGGGTCCGAGTTGTTACCCTGGAGCCTTTTGAGCCAACCGTCAGATATAGCGTCAACAGGACTATTCTCACAGCCACTCACTAGATGGATTACCTTCGACCATCCCAAGCTGAAGGTCATCCTGTAACAGTTCGGGTGCCTCCATCCTGGTCTCGTTGGCCGCATCCTCTAGACGCATCAATTCGCTCCGCAACTGCACCTTCTCCCACTCCCAACCTTCCCGATCTCTATTCATAGATTCCCTCTCCCGCTGGAGCTCATCACGAAGGTCTTGACACTCGACCCTTCGATCCTTAGCGTCCCTCCGAGCTCCAGCTAGCTCATCGTTCAACGACGAGTTCCCAGCCGAGGCTTTTTCCAGTTGCCCAAGATCCAACTTGAATCTTTCGGCCAGAGCCCGCGCTTCGTCACATTGACGACGTGTGTGAGTGAGATCCTCGAGAACTAGTTTGATTTGGGCGGCGTGTTCCGCATGGAGCGAATCCAACTCGCGTTGTACTCGCTCGAGCCGTAGCTGAGTTCGGACGAGTTCCCGGCGTGAGTCTAGTAGTTCGTCGGTAGCGTCCATAGTATTACGCCGAAGCAGCGGCCAAGTTCCAAGAGTAAGCCGAAAAAATGCAAGCTTCAAAGATATAACTAGAACCAGATGTGACGTTAGACTAGGTGATGAGTTCTAGGAGCAGCGAACGATGGTAGATAAGAACGCACGTAATCAACGATTGGGCAGACCGGAAAAAGCCGAGTTCCGACGGGCCACGCCACAGTGGCACAGCTTTTGTGTTCGCTGTCGTCGTCGACGTCTTCGCCGTTCGTCTACGCAAGGGCACGGCATGCGTCCCATGGCATGCAATGCGCTCGGCACTGTACACTTTGCGCAGTACAGTTTATTTCTTTGACTAAAAGATAGCTTGATACATTAATCTACCGCCTTATTATTGCTCTATCTGTACTTGGATTAGGGAGCCATCAACCTCGTTGCACTGCTTTCAGACGTCCTCTTTGACTTTCATCTTCCATCTCCAGAAGAACGCTGAGGGCTTCATATTATCGACGTCTTCTAGGTTTTGGGTTTGGAACAATGCTCACTTTGGCAGACGAACCATCAGACATCAAAAAGCCTCTCGACGACTCGCCTTACACAGACATACCCTCCGCTGATGTCCCTCCTCCATACAGTCCCTCCGGTCGCGATTCTATTTCATTATCTTCCGTTTTATCCACTGCCGGTCCCAGTCGCCCACGTGCTCCAATCCCGACTTCGCCATTCTCCCTCGCCTCCGCCCGTCCCACTTCCCTCGCCTCCCAACCTCCTCCGTCAACCACAATCCAACGCAAATGGTTCTCCTTCCTTCCTACCTTTTCCAAGCCACCACCCGAACTTCTGTCGACAATCCACTCCCTGCTTCGCGATCTCGTTCAGCGCCCTACCTCGGATACGTCCGAAACATTCATCAGCAGTGTCCTAGCGAGTTGTAAAGAAGCTTGCGCGTCTAACGGCATCAATTTCTCAGAGGTGTTGCAGGAGAGGTTCATTGAGGAGCATGGGGTTGTTTACTGGGCTATTGTTAAACGGCCGAGGGCACGTGCTGTAAGCAGGAGAGTAGAGACAGGCAAAGCGAGGGCAGAGGGCGAAGGTGATGGAGGTGGACAGGAGGAGGAGATTGATATGGTTGTGTTTCTACTCGCGGAAATGACTCCTATTCTACCACACACGATCTCCGAAGTCCGTTGCGTGTGTATGGTCAACTCTGACCATTCGACCTTCACGTTGATCAAATCGCGCTTTCCGAAATCATTCGCGCGTCTCTCCGGTTCAGACGAGATCCTACTCAGCCATGGGGAAGACTGGGATAGTGCGGGTGACGTCATCGAGGTTGAGGAGGCAGCTGGAGGAGGAGGTGAAGGTGGAGGTAGCGGTGGGGATGCTGATAGGGCGTTTGTGGTGAGATTCGAGATCGTGAAGTTTCAGTTGAGGATGAGGGTCTCGAAGGTGGTGAGAGTTGAGTGGATCGCGAGAGGCACGTGCTTTAGCCCCTCTTCTACACCACACCTCTTCTCCGTTTCTCCCCTTACATTTGTTTCTTATTTCCTCTTCCTTGTTTTTATGTGAAACTCCCTATCTTACATTTAGTCGCTCCTTGGGTTTTACAGGCAGGATGTGGTACCTCCGCTTCTCGGCACCACCCTCCTCCTCTGGACCCTCTCCGCCCCGCGTCGCACTCGGTCTCTCCGACGGAAGTCAACCAACCTATGTCGACTCCCGTCTCACAATCTATCCCTCTTCCCACCCGAATCCGATCTCCTCCTCCATCACAGCGAGCATTCCCCCGAAAACCTCCAGTGGTGGCATGCCAGGCTCCTACCGTCCTACCCCATATTCCACGACCTCTACCTCTACCTTCGCCGGGCCAGGTTCTAACAGTCCTCGTCCACCACAGAACTTACCCGATATATCGATCCGAATGCAGTCACCGCGTAAACACCTGCTCGGCGAACCTATCTCCGACACCGCTCCCTATTCTTACTCTTCCGCGGCTGCTGCGACGAATGCAATGTCACGATCCAAAGCGAAGGGGAAGATGAGTATGCATAATGGAGCGAGTGCAGGCTTTGAACCGGAAGAGGGAGGATACGAAGTTGAGGTGACGTTGGATGAGCGTGTGCTCGATGGTGCGAGGAATGGGTGCGTCCTTAGTCGTCGTGTCTTTCCCGGGGCTTTTATGATTCCATACTTACCTTGTTGACGGTCAGTAGGGCGTCAGGTTATGTCGATGAGCATGGAACGCTGAGGGGGATGTTCGAGGCCAGACTGGTCAAGTATATGAGCGACGATTGTGTCATCTGTTGAGTCTCGATCTACTATCTCGTACGACGTGGCCTTTTATTTCTTTCTGAGGGCTTGGTAGACCGTCTATCGAGTCTGTTTCGTTGACGCAATGGTCTTGTATCTGTCTCGTACGCAAGGACTATATATGCTCCATCTTACTCAATTACAGCTCTCTCCGTCGATGCTTCTATACTTCCTCCTACGCGTCCCGCCTCTCCGAATCATCACGAACACCCCACATCACAAAATGCGTAAAAATTGGGGGTTTGCACCAGTTCTCGTCTGTCATAGGCCCAGCCGGATTCGAACCGGCCTCCTCTCGACAAACACTCCTACCTCTGTTCAACGGATCTCGAGCATGCAACCGGTACACCATGGGCCCGTGATAAGTATGGTTTGTTCGAGTCCCTTAATACTGTGAAGCGCCCGACGAGAACAAGGAAAAAAAAAACAGATTCTCCTACCAATCTTTGACAGAAAGTCTAGCCAGAATCGAACTGGCCCCTCTCAATAATCTATTCCCATGGAATCCTATAGATCTCGAGCGTGCAACCACTACACTATAGACCCTTGCACTTATCTCGAGTCTCGAGATTAAGATGCTATGTGGATTAGACGTGGGCTGTCATGGTGTACAAAGTAATAAACCAGACATATAGGGAAAAGGACTCGGGATCATGCGTTTCCTTTCTATGAGCCCCTGCTCTTTCTCAATCACATCCTCCAAGTGCGCGTAATAAAAAGCTTAAGGGTAGGAAAACGTTGGGTTCCTCGATCTGACAGTTACTCAGGCCTCAGGTCCAGCCGGACTCAAACTGGCTCCTCTCCATAATGATAGTAGAGTAAGAGCCTACGGATCTCGAGCGTGCAACTACCATGGGCCTGCGGTAAGTATGGTTTGTTCGAGTTCCTTAGTCGCCTAATTCGGCTAGATTCGGATGCTTGGACTTAGTGAAAACATAGCGAGCTCGAGAATCCTATAACCGCTGGATGTGCGGAACTACGAACACCCTAACGAAACCAAAGAAGATAAGAGGAAAAACATAAGTTCAAGCGCACTATACGAAGGTCTAGCCGGAATCGAACCGGCCCCTCTCGATGATATATGGGATTACCAATGTGTATCACCAGACACATACATGGATCTCGAACGTACAACCACTATACTATAGCCCTGTATAATGTGATCTTCGAGTCCCGAAATGACGCTGATGTGCGTGGCTATCACAGTGCACAAAAGAAACAAAGGAGGCGGAGGGACCCGAAATTATGCACATTCGAGGCTCGTGCTCTGTGCTCTGTAAAAGCAACAGTATACCGATAATACATACCTGCTTTTCATGAATAAGTATCCTCGTCTGGAACAAATATAGGTCCAGCCGGATTCGAACCGGCTCTTTTCGCAAACGTAGAACAAGTACTCATATATTCTCGCATATTTTGAGCCAACGTGCATCCAGATACAGCATGGACGTGTACGCATTACGGTGCGACCGACGCGAAAATGCTTCCCTCTAGATGAACGAAGCATAGTTCCATAGGGGAACTGAGGGAAACCATGTGCGCGGTGATCATCTGCGCATACGTGTGCATTGCGGTGGGCAGACCAATGGTGCTGCGTGAGGATCGAAGTGTTGAACATACCAAAAAAATGTGTCACAACTTAACAGGTCTCGCCGGATTCGAACCGGCTCCTCTCGCTATCGAATGTGCAATGCTATAACAGCGGCCACACATCGCGAGCGTGCATCCGATACACCATGGGCCCGTAACATACCCTCACACTGGCTGATCAACAAGACTCGTCATCAAGCATAGACCGTGATAAAATACATTGAGCAATTCTTTGTTGGAGCGGCGGTAAAGTCATGGTCAGGTCCAACCAGGCTCTAACAGGCTCCTCTCCCTCACCATATTGTATGAGGTATGTTGTAATGCGTGCATCCGGTACTTTGTAGATTTGAATCGAAATTCAAGGACTTACAGAAATAGCACCAACTGCGGTGTATTAATGGGTGGAGCTCCAACCAGCTCAGCAATACAGCATATATACACATATTTTCAGATAGACACTGGTGGATGTCGATGAAAAGAAACGTACGCCAATGGGATGAAAGGAAGGAAGCCAAGTCCCAAGACAGGAGTCCACCACTCACTCATCTGCATTCAGAGCCTTCGTCACGCTCAAAATACCATGACCAAGTATCTCCAGGTGTCGAGACCCAAATATGATAAGAGTAGCCATTGACGTTACGGATTGTCGCTTGGCGGGTTGTGTGCAGTCGCAGAGGATTCGGCGGGAAGAACGAGGCGCGAACATAGTTGAAAGCAAGAGGGTTCGTCCGAATTCGCCCGAGAACGATACCCCGGCCCGAGCCGATGTGAAGTGTGGCCCAAGTGGCAAATAGCTTTCAGTCTAGATACTTTTACGCCTGCGAACCGAAGGCCGAAAATCAGATACTCCGCACGATACGATGCAGAACTTTGATAATTACAAAGGATGTCTACGGATAGCAAAAGCAAACATATAAGACTCCACGCCGTCCCTCGGCTCGTCTACAGCTCCGCTTCACGTCGAGCTCGCCGGCGACCTGATCATGTTATCCAAGAGCATGACCGCCTCCAAGATCCTTCGTCGATTCTGAATGTTCAAATCCTTCCTCGCCCTGATGAAATATCCCCTCCAGTCATAACACTCCGCGTCCTTTCCCTTCATCTTCAACGCAATCCTCACCATCTCCGCGCTCATCGTCCAGTCCGCCGCTGTGGGAAGATACAGGCACCCATTGAAGGGCACTTTACAACACACGTCGCGCCACCACGCTTTCTGCATGAAGGGCGTGCGGAAAAAATCCTTCCACGATCTTGACACGCGTTCGAGCGAGCGAACGTCCGAGTCGTCGATATCGCCTATCGTTAGAATGCGCAGGACGATTTCCAGAGGTAGGCTGTGGCCACGGGTGGCCTTGGTGGATGTGGGAAAGAGCTTGAATGCCTTCGGAGCGATAGGATTACCGATGACAGTCCATGGCGAGAGGCGGACCGGTTTCGGCTTTTGGATCTGGCTGACAACAGGGAAAGTATCTGGACGTTTAAGATGTGCGATCCCGTATTGTTCCCGGTGATAGAAGTTGTGGCTCTTCCTTCCCTCCAGCCATGTGCCTCCTGCCTTTGAACGCTTGGTTGGCTCGACACCGTGAAGAAAATCGCGTAAGACGGGTTGTAGGTCAATGCGTGTGAACGATAGATCTGGGTCTACTCCGATCTTGGAGAGATTTGCTCGTGTCATGGCGAAAAAAGCCGCTGTTGCTGGCTCCAAAGAAGTAGGGACGAGGTTCGGTATAAGGGCGGGGAGCGCGTAGACGAAGAATGAAGCAATATGGGTCCTCTGATCCGAACACATCCCAAACTTGAGAACATCGTCGGGCTCGGGCTCACCAGTAATCGTTGAATCGCCATAATGTGAGGGATTCTGCGTCTTTGACCAGGCCGTTGCGAGGAAGAGGCAGGTTTCGTGCGCGATGTAGACGCCTTGTTCGATGTCGACCGGATAATCCGTCATATCCCCCGGCCGCATCGCCCTCGCCCAGTTCGGAGTAAAACCAGAATCCAGATGTATGCCATCATCAACAAATTCCATCTCCCGCAGCATCTCCTCAAGCTCTCGGTATGACTCTCTTTCCCCCTCGCCGCCCCATCTAAGATATTTGTCCAAGTCACCTGCGAATCCACTGAAGCACATGCGCCCAAGTACGGTCTCAATCTTCGCAGCGGGCCTAAGACGGTTCTCTTTGCGCTGGTAGATGCCGGGAGGAGAGATACAATCTGCATAGACGGCGACGGTGTTATCGCAGAGCCAGGATGCGTCGGAGGAAGTGAGGCCTGGCAGTTCGTCCCATGGGGCTGGGTTTGAGCCCCGAAGAGATATACCGTCGCAGTCGGCGAACTGTTTGCAAGTTGGGCCTCCGCATATGAAGCAGTATACGTTGAGCCCCTTGATCATGGTGATGCAAAACGTGGACCAGTGTACCTATGGAAGCGGGTAAGATATAAGCGTCAGCGAGGAATATTAATCGAGATCGTCTCGAAGAAGAATATGTTATCTATCGTATCAAGAGGGGGAAGGTATTATATGCATATTGAAAGTCGATACAAAAACCTAGTCGTGCATACTGACCTTGGCGGATGCTAAAGCAGCAGTTTTCTTCTAGACGCTTCGTTTCGGAAACGTAGAGGCCTCTGTGACTGTCTTTGCAACATAATCAGTATACAATGGCGCGTCGAGAACGAAATATATCGCGTTAAGTACCTGTCCAAACGCGTCCTAGTGCACGCGTCGCGTTGATGAGGTTCGGGTTGGAGGAGGAACGGACACTGCCGATGTTGTGACGGCCAAATGAAGGTCGTACGTAAATCGAACAGTTGTTTTGGGTGCCACGGTGGCACTCAGCAACTCACCCCAAGCAATGGTTCGAGACAGTCGCATTTATATATTGAGATGGTCTTGATCAAGATACGAGGCACATGCCGGCATGATAAAAGCATATACATATACGGACGAGATGTATAAGTAGGCCCAGCCGGACTCGAACCAGCTCCTCTCGCAATTCATGGATACAAGCTGTTCTGTCATAAAGAGCGAGGATGCAACCGATACACCACGGACCAATGTACATCGCAACCGCATCAGACATAGGACCCCCCTAGAAAGACAGTGGCGGCGTTCGATGTCCCTTGGACGTCCTGTGGAGTAAGTCTTAGTAGAAAGAACGGAACGTGCGCTCAAACGAGTTGAGTCAGACCGCAACATAGCGGCTTCGTATGAGAGCATGCCTAGAGATTCTCTATGTAGCACAAAGATCAACATAATGTGTCGAGTCAAAACAGTGTTGCTCAATAGCCCAAGGTGACCACGGATAAGCAAGACCATCCTGCTCGGGATCAAAACTGAAAATTGAAATACACAACGCACCGCAAATCTGCTTCAGATCCGTGCATCAGGAAGGCCGTGTTCAATATCAATTATCTGGCAGGTCGATCAGACACCGTTAAGGAACGGATAACGCAGCCGCACGAGGGATAGCAAGGACCGAGGAGGTCGTTATCTCTGCGTCTCATGACGCTATGCAGACAATCGATTTCGATTCTCGAAGGCACCGAGGACGTGAATGCTTGTGCACGACTGGATGTGACTCGAAGGTGTGAAAATATAATGAACTCGACTGAGCGGGAAATATTGAAGGGGACTTACTAGCGAAGCGTCCTGGCGACCGACGTGTATATCGTCTGAATCAACAACGAACACTCCTCCCAACAAACCTAACCAAGGCGGAGCACCAACCCCTATCATTTGCCATCCACCTTACCACCACCCACCACTCCGCACACGCGATGGCCGACCCAACCTGGCGCCTCGAAACCCCCCGCCTCTTCATCACTCACTTCCTCCCCTCCAACGACGCCCACGCCGCCTTCCTCTTCAATCTCTACAACTCACCCATCTTCATCGCCGCCGAAGGCAAAACCGGCATCGACACCCTCGAGAAAGCGCACAAAGTCCTCATCGCATTCTCCGAGCGTCAGGCCAAATACGGTTTCGGACAATACGTCATCTGGCTCAAATCTCACTCCGCTGAATCCTCTTCTCCGTCCGAACTCTCGTCGAGTTTTGAGGATGCGAAGCCGATAGGAAACGTTTCGTTGATGATGGGGCATTATAAAGTCCCCGACGTAGGGTTCGCGATTCTGGAAGAGGAGAATGGGAAAGGGTATGCGACGGAGGCGGGGAAAGAGATTATTAGGCATGCGTTGGAGGACTTGAAGCTTGACGGTGTCCTTGGATTCACGAGTGTGAGGAATGCGAAGAGTAAGAAGGTGTTGGGGAAGGTTGGGTTGGAGGAGAGGGGGGTGAGGAAGCTTGTCGCGTTTGGGGGCCATGAGAGCTTCGTGTTTGCGTTGCCGGGAATGGGGGACTTAAAGGAGTATGGGATCGATGATTGATTGGGTGTCGGGGTGAAAAGCGGCGGAGCGGGAATAGAAGGCATGGACGAAGCGTATAAGATAGGCATATGGATACATACACCGTTTCGGAGCAGCGTTAGGACTCTTCCTCCTTCTCGAATACCATCTCCTTCTCCGTATAACCATACTCCTTCATCCCGTCCGGTCCCTTACCCATTCCGTCCGAACAGTACACCGCATCGACCCTGCCTTCAAACCTCCTCAACTTCATCTCTCCCCAAAACTTCAACCCACACTTCTCCATGGTCTTCCTGCTCCCTATGTTCCCCGGCCTGGTATACCCAGTAAACTGCGTCACTCCGTGCTCCTTCCGTGCGTACTCCATGAGTGCGGTGGCGGCCTCAGAAGCGTAGCCTTTGCCATGTTCGGAGGGGGTGATGGCAAAGCCGATGTCGGGGACAGAGTAAAAGCCTTCCCGAAGGAGGAGAGAGACCGCACCGATAGGTGTAGCGTTCGAGAGATAGAAGGACGAGGAGTTGTCTGGTTTCAGTGATATGAGGTATTGGCCATATCCGATCTTCTCGTGGGTGTTGACGAATGCTTGAATCCTTCCTCGTGCAAGATCGCGAGTCGTCATGCCGGTATCGCCAACGGCAGCGATGAAGGATGGACTGTTGAACAATTCAAAGATGAAGTCGACATGAGCATCCGAGGTGGGTAGAAAGTATGAGAGATAGAGGCGTGGGGTCGAGATGTGGAAATTTGGGTCGGTCATGGTGGGCGTTCTGGAGAGAAGGGTGTTTGATATGGATCGCTTATCATCTGTTTGAAGGACAATAATAATCAGCTTGGCATCCAATGCAAACGAACAGGCACCCAAAGAGACCCTGGTGGAATCGGGTGACGTGAGTCTGTCTGAGATAAGTACGGAAACATAGGATGTCGGACTCCCGACAGGCCCACTGAGCTCGATGCCAGTGGCCGCAGTGGTTCCCACTTCTTTAAGAATGAATAAATCGTTCGACCACTTGAGTCGTGCAGAGTAGATGATTTTCGCAAAAACTGTTGACAAAGGCTGCTATGAACTCACCTGGGTGACGACTGGAAAAAAAAATCGTGGACATTTGACATCATTAGTGGACACATCCGGAATTGAACCGGACACCTCTCGCATGCTAAGCGAGCGTGATAACCAACTACACCATGTGCCCTCCACATTGTAGTGCTTCGAGTTACTGTACTCAAGTACTACTGCAAGCACACAACTTGAACATTGAACCTATTGAACAGAGTTTGGAGTTTAATCCGGAGAATGCGTGTTTGGCGAAGATCGTATGCCGGAGGGAGAATTGATTTCACTTCAACTCATGAATATAAACAAGGCCCGTCACTGGTCTAGCGTAGACACGTGCAGCGGAGATTGAATCCGAGGACCACGGTCCATGGATCCTCTCTTCCGAATGACTTTAGACTGACCCCATCCCCCTATGTACTCGTCCATTGACTCACAGCTACTCGTCCATAAGGACCATCACATATGCTCAACACCTCTGCATTACTTCATTACCCTCCTCTAGTGCCTTATGTCCTCGATTTCCTTGAACTTCCTGGACTTCTCCGCTCTTGACTTGGACATGCATGTCCGCGCCGCCACCCGAAACTCGTGCAGGTGACGTTCAGGTCCCTGCGTTCTCTATTTACTTCGACGTCGTGATATTCTTAGAGTCTGGACACCACAGCGAATACGAACTCTTTTATTGAAGAAACGAACCGGACACAAGTCAGAGCTCATGAGGTATCGTAGTGGGAACAGGAAGAGAAGCTTGATATTCGGAATGGCCCTGAAGATCGGAGGTTGGATAAGCTCCTACTCGCAACAGTCACATCTACGAAAATCCCATTCGTCAGATAAGAGAATTGCAGTGGTTTGTGACGTAGAAAAGAGTACATACACTGACTGGGGGAGATCCTGAAAGCCATACCCATCGGCTTCCCAAAGCAACTGATTCATACCCACCGACTCCGGATACCTCTCCATCAAGGCTGTCCATATCCGATGCCACTGCGCATACTTCGCGGGCGAGTACGCGCTCACCCGATTGTGAGCGACCCAGGACAGAAAGAAGTACGGATACCAGCCGGCTCCTTGCCAGTCGATGATGGCGGTGATACGATTTGTGCGTTCGTCGATCATGATATTCTCGGGAACGAGATCTGGATGACAGAATGAGGAAGGTAGATCGTTGTTGAAAGAATCGACTATCGCCTGCGTGCTGGCAGCCCATTCCTCGTTCATGCTCCGATTGACGAGTCGGGCGAAATGTTCCACGAAGTCTCTGCAGCACCGAGCTCGAAGAGGATTTGATTTCTTGGAAGTGACCGTAGACGGTGGGGGGAGCTGGTAGGTGAAATAAGGGTCGCGATGATAGATCCCGTTCTTGCCGACCATTCCCCATTCTCCAGGTCTGTCGAGCTTCTTCATCTCACTGAGATATCCTCCCAACTGAGAAGTGATGGACTCGATCGCAGCACCGTCCAATATCTCCAGGATGCTACTAAGCATTACACCCTCGACCTTCTCCATCACGATATATCCGATCTTGTATATCTTGGAGGAGTCGGAATAGTAAGCGAGAACGCGAGGAACAGGTATGCTAGTTTGAGAGCGAACGAGCTCGGACGCCAGAGCTTCCGAAAGTCGTGTCGTGTTGCCATACTTCACGACCAAGCCGCCACCGATGTCGACGACCCGCGTGGTTCCATGAGAATCAGCGGGGGAGACGAGACGTCCAGATGGTATGAATTCCTGGATGTCGCCCAGATCGTGCGGGAATGGGGCGAAAAGTTTACGGAAGGAAGCAGGCATGACTGACAGCTTCTGAAACGCGCGATATTAGCAGGGTGAGCGAAAAACTAACTGAGGATTTGTTCAGTACTCGGAGGTGTCTTTCGTCGTACCAAAGTCGTAGAGAACAAGAGGATCGATGCCACCTGGCGCAAGCGGTGTTTGAAGCTTGAAAGTTAAAGTCGGAGGAGGCCGAAGCTTACACCAGGGTGCCACAATATCTTGGGTGCCGGCACACCATTGAGGACGTATTGACCACTTATTGCTGCCTCCATCCTTATTCCTGCACCATGCAAAATGTGATAGGATAAAACGCACGGGTTTATACCACAAAAATATGACAGGACCACATTCAACTAAGCACACAAAATGTAACCCAGACGACGATGTAAGTCGGGAAGAACAGTCGATACCAGACGCCAATTAGGGAGTTCACAGCTATTGTATGATCCAAGGGGCGGTTGGCACAGTTGATTCGCCAACATAGTAATACCACAGCTTGGTAGTGCCCAATTCGCTAAGTCTTAGACCTACGCTGTAAAATTCTAGCGGCCAAGAGACAGAGCGGCGATAGTTTCGAGAATATCTGTTCCTTGAAAGCGTAATGCAACGAAGTTTCCTCCACCGACTGTCTACTACAAGAGTAGTATAATGGAACAATCAAATGCGGGCAGTTATGCCGATACAGATGATCCTGCAAAAGAAAATATGAGATGAAATGGCATATGATACCCTCTCAACAGCGCATTCTGCAAGACGTAGACCACTCACTCGTCGGAAGTAGCAATCCAGTTCGTCGCCTCTGGAAACATAACACCTAATCAGTGTAGCGACGTTAGACGTCATGTTCAGGTCTGACAGAGACGGAGGGGAAGTGAGACGAACGTACATAGCCTTCCATAGATATCCTGGATCAAGAACCGCCTAACGCAATTCACGGCCGGAGAAAGCAGTCCTACACCCATGGTTTGTTTGCTAATAATCTCGTAGTGGGGAACGCTGCGTGAAAAAAGAGATGTTTGAGCCATGGGGCGAAGAAAAGAAAGGCAAATCAGACCAGAAGACCGGTGCACGAAAAAGAAGGCACTGACATATGGGTATAGCGATGACTGACGGCACTAATATTCTTATCGGTTGAGATGAGTTCCCTTGGGTCCGATCGAGATTCAAGAGCACATATACGCTCCACGAGCTCAGAAACCTATCCACAGAAGTGCACTGTGAGATGATGCTTTAGGGACGAAGCTGCATAGAAACCCTACTTCGACCGGTGATCCCTGCCTAAAGCCTACGTGGTATGTCGCAATATATACACCTATAGTAAGGCGAGTCAGGCTGAAATACGGGTCGATGAGCAGCCAACTCATTGATGACGAACCGGGGATCAAGTCTACCGTCTCCACGGTATAACGGTCTTCAATCGGGACACGGGCCAAGGGCAGGACCTTGAAGGAAAGGAATATCTGTGGAAAATGCTTTCCTGTAAGTCACTGTCACACGACGTTGACGGGATTCGGCACGCACCACCACTTTTGGTAGAGCAGGCCATTGTCGAACGAAGCCTGTAGGATGACAACACAACATTAACACATTTATGTCCAAGTGTGTGCCTGCGAACTCACTTATAAATGAATGCGGAACTCCCCTCTCATTCGCCATCTTGTGAAATACCCCGACGATGGGTAACCTCACCAACTCCGTTTTCTCACTACCCCATGGCTTACTCCCAACCTCGCCACCAGTCTGAACCAGAAAATATTTTGTCACCTCCCTCAATATATTTTGCACATCTGACTCCCGACCCTCGTCATCGATATCCTGGCCGATTGACGGATCCCTCCCGCGAACCTTCTCAGCTTGTACACTGTAATATGGTGAGGTAGACGCTCCATGAATGCCGAGAAGGTTTTCCAGGGTGGGCAATGATGAATCTGCACCGGGTACGGAGCGGACGATGAGTTTCTCGAGCTTTTGGCGAGAAGAACCGTCGAATTTCTCTTCCAGTCCCTGAGTGAAAAATCAGCTCAGAGCCCGTAGGGACACACGATAATATGCACGCACCTTGACCCAATCCCAAAATGCCATCAAAATCCACCTGTAGTATATCAATTTTACACCGTGAGCTATGTACGCGTTGAAAAAGGGGCACAAAACTACGCACAGAATACTGCCCATCATAAGCGGTACCCAAGCTCCTTCCGGTATCTTCTTCAACGACGCACCCCAGAACAGGCCTGCCATCGCACGAGGTTACGGCTCTACCTTGGAGCAAGGGTGGAAAATCCTCACCGTCAAAGAACCCATACGTCACAAAATACAATAACGCTACAGCAATAGGCAGTTGTTTCACGTATGATATCTGGATCGTGATCAGGACCGTAGTCGTAAACATTACCGTTGACACAGCGAACCTATTCCATCACAAGGTCAGCTAGATAGTGGATGATGTGGGTCTATAGAACGATGAAGCGAGAAGGCAATGTAGAAAGGCACAGACCCGTATGCGTTTGTCAATTGTGTCGCGTCCTTGAAGACGGCAACGACGATGATCGTCGCAGTCATCACTAGACAGCACTCATAATCAGCCTTGTTTATTACTTGTAGTATAATTAAGGGTGAAGGACTCACAAATCCAATTAGCAGCAGGTACGTATATCTGACCTCGGATCGTATTGGAAGTATGCACCATCCTGACACTACATAGTCCAGTTATATGTAAGCCTTGGCCGAATGTCTGTAGGTTAACGACGTACGCAGGCAAGTTCTTCATGTTGACCAGTTGTTGTATAAGACTGAACGTCGCTGTGATCATCGTCTGCGAAGCTATTAGCTATATTGACCAACACATTGTCAAAATCAGCGTCAACATCTTTTACCGCTACAGAGAGTGACGTTAAGAGTTTTGATTGCGTACCGTTGCCAGAATAGCGAATACATATATGACCCTTCGTCCCAACCACGTCATGTCAGTCCTCCAACTACAACGCTGACCACTTGGCAATACGCACCAGAAGAGAGGCCCATTAGCCTTTCCAGGCACCGTCAGGAAGAAAATGTTGGACATGACGGCTTCTCCATCCACGACGATTCTTGCTCCCTGACCTAGGTAGGCAAGGATGAGACAGGGGTAGACGATTGTGGAGAAGGAGATCTATGTAGTGATGAGAGGGTGAGGGAGAATAAGAGAATGGAAGTGCAAGGGGCTCTGTTAGTGGGAAATATAAACTCTGGGCAAGTAGAGGAGGGAAGTCAACCTGAATAGAGCGCATATTGAAGTGGCCCAAACTATATTTGACATTAGGTTCGAGACGTCCAGAGGTGAGGAGAGCGAAACGCCAAATCGACAGACCTCGCGAACATGGCTTCACAACCCGTCAGAGCCAACAAAACCCCGGCGAGCAGATCATAGTTTCCTGTCCTCACAAAATCTACGAGCATGTGTAAAAAGACGATAAAATCATGTCAGCTTCCATAAAGGGTCGAGTGCTAGGCCATAAGAGCGAGAGAAGAGTCAGACATACACATAATAGCCCTCGACGGATCAAAGGCCCTCCATATCCCAGGGTACTGTGTTATATTACAGATGCCAGAACCGGCGATTATGAGGAGCCAGATACCCGTAACTTCGTGTTGAGAGCATTCATCCACGTCAGCCCGTTGAAGATTTGCTATTTAATCAAAACGCAAAGCGGATGAATGAGCCGTACCAGGAGCAAATGCGACGGAGAGCCTGTGCGTCCCGAAAGGTTGTGCGAGGAATAGCACGAGAAGGAAACCCTATATTACAAATAAAGAGTTAGTATCTGCGTATCATGCGGTGGCTAAGTGAGAATGATTACGATAGATATAGGGACGACAGAGTTGAAAACTTCTGGTTTAGCGACAGCTACATAACCACAGCGCCAATCAGAGACCGAAGGACCCCGTGACGAAGGAGAGAAGAAAGAGAAACAAAGTGCATACCTATCCCTCCCACAGCACTGGTCACAGAGACCGCGGCCGTGAACACCCCATCCGCCATGGTCAGGCTCGTTCCGAACAGGGCCTGCATCACCGCACCACAGTGTCAACAAGGTTCTTTAGAATCCGTCAACTTTCTCAAGTATATCGCAGGGCTTACCCATATAAGCAACGGCCAACGCATACAAGGAGGCGGTATCCTCCTCTTCCTCATCGGTTTGGGGCTGCATGGGTCCGTTGGCGAGATATTCGCGACAACATCTGAGACTCCCAGGGAAGTATACGGATAAAGACCCTGGTAGAGTGCAAATATACCACCCTCGCCTTAGAACAACATCTTCTATCAACTTCGGTTACAGTAGTCGAGTTGAGAGACAACAGAGAATGAGTACTAACCTTCACTCGTGCCGAACCTCAAGGCAACGAATACCTTCACCAACACCATCAGTCTGAAAAAACACGCAGTATTGATAAACAAGCACTTCCAACGCACATATTTAACCAAGGGAATGATGGTCAACGCCCAAACGATCGCGCTGATTCCTCCCACCACATCTTCCGCGGACGGCACGGGTCCAGTCGCCGGCCACAAACCGTTCATTGTATAGACGGGGGAGGTACCGACGTCGGAATAGATTATTCCTGTAGATCAAGAGTGTTAGCGATGGCCGGTGTCCCAAAAAATGCATGAGAGTTGAAGAAGCTGTGGCGAAGGAATAGAGCAGGGGTAGGTACGGAACGTACCAAGCGTCTGAAAGCTCAGCGCCAAAAGGCCCCATCTACTCTTCACTGTCGACATTCGACGTGTCTCGGCACTCGATGATATATCAGCACTGGGGTTCCCTTCGAGGCATGCAGTCTGATGTGCTTCGCTTTTGAGCTTGTCGCCGCCGTGGAAGGCGCTGTCCTCCACGTCGACAGGTGACGAATGCATCTTTGAGCTAAGCACTGACGGTGTATGCGAAATTCGTGGTTATCTATGTACGCCGCCGAAGAAAAAGAGGTCAGAATGATGTGATGTACTCATACAGGGGAAAAGACGTTGAGTGACATACATTCGCACCTTCAGACTGCAAGCAAGATTCCGAGTCGTCAAGGGCAGAGAGGAACAAGCGACTAGGAAGGTCAAGGGTAACAACAGATAGACAGGTGAGTTATAGCCACGCGTTGCATGCCTTCCCACCATGGGGAAGCGAATAAAAACAGAAATTGAGGTGGCAAACATCTCGGACGCCCAGCAGCATAATCCGCTCACCGTATCAGATCTCTGCAGGATGCTGGTCCACAAAAGCGGACGCCTCTGGCGAATATCGCGCTATCCGTTATTTTCCCGTGCTATCTCACCAAGATATCAGATATCACAATCCGTAGAGGGAATACGTAGCTAGGTGCGGCGTGCATGACGCTTGACGGAAAGGAGATGCAATGCAATGGGGGTGACGCTTGGTGGGATGAGGGAATTGCGCCACGCGACACGCGTGCCGGGGGGGACCAACTTCGATTTACTAGTCGTTAGCAAGAGCGCGAGGGAATGCGAGAAAGAGATATAGATGTGCATTGACGTTCGATATGAACAATGGGCGCAGCACCAGCCCAGGACAGAGCCAGGTGCAAAGTATATAGTTGGAATATCATCGCAATTCAGACCAGAGCCACAGGAGTCTTAATGAGAATAAAATCAAGTAAATGGATGAGCTCCTACTCGCAACAGTCGCACCTGTAAGAATTTGTTCAGGTATGACATCGATGATTGGTGACCATGGAAAGAGCACTTACACAGATGTGGGGTAATCTTCAAAGCCATACCCCTCGGCTTCCCAAAGCAATCGATTCATCTCCACCGACTCCGGATACGCCTTCATCAAGACTGTCCATATCCGATGCCACTTTGCGTACTTCGTGGGTGAGTAAACGCTTATTCGATTGTTGGCGACCCACGATTGAAAGAAGTACGGATACCAGCCGGCTCCTTGCCAGTCGATGATGGCAGTGATACGATTCGTGCGTTTGTCAACCATGATATTCTCCGGAATGAGATCGGGATGACAGAACGAGGAAGGGAGATCGTTGTTGAAAGAATCGACTATCGCCCGCGTGCTGGCGGCCCATTTCTCGTTCATGCTGCGATCGACGAGTTGGGCGAAATGTTCCACGAAGTCTCTGCAGCACCGAGCTCGAAGAGGGTTTGATGTCCTGGAATTGGCGTGAAACGGAGACTGGTAGGTGAAATAAGGGCTGCGATGATAGATCCCGTTCTTTCCGACCATTCCCCATTCCCCAGGTCTGTCGAGCTTCTTCATCTCGCTGAGATACTCCCCCAGCTGAGAAGTGATGGACTCGATCGCGGCATCGTCCAACATCTCCAAGATACTATTTAGCATCACACCCTCGACCTTCTCCATCACGATGTATCCGATCTTATACGGAATCCTGGACTCGGAGTCGGAATAGTAGGCGAGAACACGAGGAACAGGGATGCTGGTTTGAGAGCGAACGAGCTCGGACGCTAGAGCTTCCGAAAGGCCCGTGGTGACGCCATACTTGACGACGAGGCCGTCACCGATGTCGACAACCTGCGCAGGTGCCGCATGAGAATTGGTGGGGGAGATGCATCAGGAAATCCGGTATCTGCTATATAGCCGGTGTGTTTTCCCACCCCTGATTTGATAGCAGAACCCACGCTCTGAGAGCTCTGAGAGCACTCATATCAGTATGAGTAAACACTCTATATCATTAACTTGTAGGACTATCTATACAGCTACTACCATGTCCATGAATCTATATTACCCTGTTTCACCTCAATAGAGATCTCTTACATGAGAGTGCTACCAGTCACAAGTGTCACAATGTCACAATTTTTGCTGGCCAGCCAGCAATTTGGGCCACACTTCTGCTCACATGTCCAAGCATCACTTCCTGACAAAATTAGGTATTGAGATTGACAGTATGGAAAGACATGATGATATATAAGCTACCAACAAGGATAAATTCAACAATAATAGGAAGGCAGAGTCTGAGTGGCACTGATGTGGCACGAAGGATATAGAACACAAATTGAAGAGGC